>NC_073629.1:66234209-66537239 GCF_029407905.1 Bubalus kerabau | reverse complement strand
GAGAAAGAGGAGACCAATGCTGGCCAACACCTTAGTGAGAGACCCTGAGGAGAAAATCCAGTTGAGCCATGCTGGTCTCCTGATCCATGGAAACTGTATGATAATAAATGTGAGTTGTTTCAAAGCCTCTAAGTTTATGGTATTTGTTACAAAGCAAGAAACAGCAGAAGAACTTTTGTTTCTAAGACATTCAGTTTTGACTGTGCCACCCCTTGCTCTTAGAGTGTGAATGTTGTCTTTCTGATAAAAATTCAAGTTAAATAAGACTTTTTAGAACCCTGTGCTTCCCTGGTGGCTCAGATAGTAAAGAGTTTGCTTATAATACAGGAGACCTGGGTTCAGTCCCTGGGTTGGGAAGATCCCCTGGAGAAGGGAATGGCTACCCACTCCAGTATTCTTGCCTGGAGAATTCAGTGGACAGAGGAGCCTGGTTGGCTACAGTCCATGGGGTTGCAAAGAGTTAGACCTACTGAGCGACTGACACTTTAAAACCCTGATCATCTCTCTAGCCTTGTTGCCTGCCAATCTGATGTCACTCTATTCCAGTCAGACTAAAATAATTGGAGGTCTCATAATACTGCGCTCTCTCTTGCTTCACTTCTTCCTTGTAATTCCTGTCTCAATCTAAACTTCAATCTTTTAGCAAGTGTTTTACTGGTGCCCTAAGACTAGTAGGGCTTTCCTGGTGGCTCAGAGGGTACAGAGTCTGTCTGCAATGCGGGATACCCAGGTTCAATCCCTGGGTAGGGAGGATCCCCTGGAGAAGGAAATGGTTACCCACTCCAGTATTCGTGCCTGGAGTGTCCCATGGATGGAGGAGCCTGGTAGGTTACAGTCCACAGGGTCGCAAAGAGTCAGACACGACTGAGCGACTTCAATTCACTTCACTTCACTTAAGACTAGTAGGGTGAGACCACCATTATCCTGGTCCCCAGACAATCTAGTTCTTATTCCTCCTGTCAGGTAGGTAGAATAGGGAAAAGGAGTCCAAAATGGTGGTGGCTAAAAGACAAGGAAGGGGAAAGCCCACAAAAATAGAACAAAGGAAGGACCGAGGACCTGAGTGAGGACCTCAGGTAAAACAAAAAGCACTCCCTGTAAATTGGCTGGCCCAATTTACATAAGACAGGCCCAGGGAGAGAAAAACATAAAAAGAGGAGCCAAATCTAGCTCTCTCTCTCTCTCCCGCGTGCTGGGGCACTCTTCTCTTTGCGTCTTTGGATCGACATGCCCTCATGCCTCGAAGATGGATTTTCCTGCTGTCTTCCAAATAAAATAGAGCTGTAACACTGAGCTGTAACACTGATTTGTCTAAGAGCTATAACATGGTCCATTCGAGACCTGAGAGCTATAACGCGGTCTGTCCAAGACCCGAGAGCCATGACACAGCAAGGGGGCTTTAATGTCTGTCACTCCAAATCTTTGTTGTGATGAGACAAAGAACTGAGGAACACACACTCGCGTGACATCTATGGTGCTGTGACTCAGATTTAACCTGGCTGAAACAACCTGCAGAGGCCAAGCACAGCAGGAGCCCAACTCAGCGAAGCTCCCGCGGTAGAAGCAGAACGCAAAGAAAACGCAGCGCAGGGGAAGGCCCATCGTGCGGGAAACTGGGACAGTGAAAAACAAACTCAGCAGAAAGTTCACAAAGCTCAGTCTCAGATTCCAGAAGACCTCCAGTTAAGGTAGGAGGTCCTCGCTCCTATGGCTGGAGGGACATGCCTAATGAAATCTTAATTCCTTCACAATCTCTCATTTCTTGTTTCCTTGAACCTCCCGCGAACAGGCGGGCAGCAGTGGGCACAATTGAGGGACTCTGGAGAAGCTACTCCTCAGCATGTCTCAAAGGCGCTATCTGCTGAGCCCCAGTAGCTGCGGCACGTCGAGGGGGCTTTAATGCCTGTCACTCCAAATCTTTGTTGTGAGGAGACAAAAACTGAGGAACATACACTCGCGTGACACCTCCTGTAGCCCTTGGCACACTGACAAAACTGTCGGTTTACCTGCCTGCCTCCCTGAGTACAAGGCATGGTCTCTGAGGGTGGAGGTTTTATCTTACTCAGCATTTTGCTTTCCAGGGTCTAAGTCCATGTTGAATGAATGAACTTGTAAATGGGAAAAGAGAATGCGCCCTGCCTTACATATGCATTCAGGAAAAGCCCAATCATAATCTGTTCGTTCCAGTGCAGAGTCTGGGTTTTGAATACCAGCTGACTGCACAACTCTATCAGTTCAATCACTTTGGGTGAAGTCTCTGAAGTTTCATTTTCATACTTTGAGAAATATGGATGCTAGTAAAGTTTACTGTATAAGATTGAAGAAATTAGGGAAATGTATGTAGCCCCATAGATCAGTGCCAAATACATAGTTAAATGAACAAAAAATTGTAAACTATTAGTTTTATTGTAATTTCTTATTAATAATTGCATTTCATGCATGCTTAGATGTGGGCTACTGAGGGGACCAAACATCTTTGCACCTTTTTCTTGTGCTGAGCAGATCTCTCTTTTTTCTTGTTCTCTGTCTCTTTTTTCTTTAGGGAAAAAGAAACTTAACAGCAGTTGGCTTGCTGTTTCCTGCTCATTTGCTGCTTTGAGTTTCACTTTCCTTTCTCAGGAACAGGAAGCCACTGATTTCAACAGAACCTTTAGTCTCCAAACTCTGGCTAGTCCATAAGTGTGACAGAGCAGTTAACACTGCAGTAAGCCTTGTCCCATTCTGAAAAGCTGGTAAGTGACTTGCTGCCATCCAACGTTTCCTAACTGTGGGCAAAGAAATTTGCTTGTTTTTCTTTCTTTGAAGAAGAGTTTCAAGTGAAATCGCTACTAAGATATGCTTTTTGCTTTTGTTGGTTTTGTTTTTTAATGAATATTTCAAATACAGGGAATACAGAGAATACATAAACTTTACTGTAATCTTATACATTTCTGGTTTTTTAAACGATTTGCTTTATTAATAAGAATAGTTTTTTTCTTGAAAACTTCAAGGCATTACAGATCTCACTGAAATTATTGATGAATCTCTCTTATATTTTCTTCACTTCCCTTACTTTCTAGAGAGAAATTGTACCCAGACTTTGTCATAAATTATTGTCATGCTTGTTTTTAATGCTCTTTTACTGTATATATGTGTGTATTTAAATGACCTCCAGTATTGCTTTGTAAATTAACAGTTTATTTATGGTATCATACTAAGATTCTCATTCTCTACTTGTTTCCTTCCAGTCAATATGAATTCTTTGAGATTTATCTGCGTTAAGACAAATAGGTCTAATTCAGTTAGTTCAATGCTCTTTAGTATTTCCTTTTATCAATATGCAAAAATTTGTACATCCAATCTTCTAACATCACCATAAACAATGATGCTATGCACGTTGTTTCCAAAATGATGCATGGCCGTCAGGACAATGTAAATATTCTTGAATTGCTATATCCTGGTCATCTGTTTCACTGAACTTTTGTTTGATGTGAAGTGATATCCCATTGTTGTTTAATTTACAGTTTCTTGTCACTAGAATTCTTGAACATTTTTTCATATGTTTATAGTCCATTTAAGTTACTTCCACTTGTGAATTTCTTGTTCACATACTTTGACTACTTTTCTATTAGGTTGTTTGTGGTTTCTTTATTGTTCATAAGTGGGATAGTATTTGTAAGATATATGATGTTTTAAGGTTGCATTTGTTGTACCTTTTTTGTAAAATATTTTAAGTTTTAATGTAGTTAAATTTATTTTTCTTTCCTTTATAATTTGTACTATTGGTATCTTATTTTAGAAATCCTTCCCAATGCAAAGGTTGTAATGACAACATCTCATACTTCCTTCTAAAATTTTTTTTACATTTAGTGCTTCATATCAACTGGAATTTACTTTTGAAAATGTTATGAGATTATGAGGATGATATGACTTAATTAAAAATTTCTTTCCTATAGAGCTATTACCTCCCCTTCAAGCTGAGTAAACAGTTGTGTTAAGTTTGTATTTGGTTTAGGTTGTTCTTAATTTCACTTTCTGCTTTATCTCATGTTTATTTCTTTGAAATTGTACCCAGCAGTAAAGTCTCCACATGTAAACTTGGCATTCAGCTTTGTTTTCCAGGGCACCCCACCTATGAAAGTGGGTCAGTCTCAGGGCTCTTGACCATCTTAATGCCATGGTCACATTTTCCTAATTATTGTAATTTTATATAATTCTTAACTTGTTCATCTTTAAAACTCTCTTGGCTATTCTTTTCTCCTTGAGATATCATGGGAACTTTCAGATTATCTTCTTACATTCAATCGAAAGAATGTTCTTGGGCTTTTGATCACCCTTGTGCTGAACTGAAAGATACATTTTGGAGGAACTGACATAATTTTTAAGAAGGCTTTTGTCATCTAAGAAAATTGGATAGGTCTTTATTTATTTGGGTCATTTTTCATGTCCTTTATAACATTCTTCTTGTAATTATCTCTACAGAAGTTATTTGTATCTTTAAAAAATTTTTCTCCCAGGTACATTATTTTATTTGCTGCTTTTATGAATACATTTTAAAAATCTACTTCTTTTTTTTCTTTAGGCTTGTTAATATTTTGCTGAAGATTTTAAAAAATATTTATTTATTTTTAATTGCTTAATGATTGGCTTACAGTATTATACCTGTATTTAGGAGTGAGACTAGCTTGCAGTGTTCCTGCTTGCAATGCCATTGTAATGTGTCGGTCTCTATTCTCTTGAAGTGTTTTTTTAAGATTCTAATGTTTAGCACTCAAAGTTTGGTTTAGTTATTGGACCCACTTATTTTTGCAATTTATTTGTGGGAAGTCTTTAATGGTGAGTTTTGTTTTTTAGAATAGCTATGGGACTATTCTTTTTTTTTTTTTTTCTATTGATTTTCATGCAGTTTTGGTAAGTTTTTCTCAGAACTGGCCCACTTCAAATGTGCCTGTTTTCAAATTTATTTTTTTTAAATTGTTCAGCTTAAAAAATGTTTTTACTGTTTGTAGCATATGTACTGATATTCTTGTCTATGTTCTTGATTTTGGTACATTGTCCCTCCCCCCAGCCATTTTTTGTTTATCAATATCAGCAATGTTTTACCAACTTTATTATTTATACTTTTTGAAAACTAACATTGGTTCTGTTAATTTTCTCTTTGTATATTTATTTTTGCTTTATTAAGTTTGGCTTTTACTTTTACTATTTACTTTCTTTTGTGTGTGTGTGTAATTGGCAATTTTCCCCTGACTTGTGAAGCTGAATTTTATATTATTCATTTTCAGTCTTTCTTCTTTTCTAATACATATATTTAATTATAAACACTTTTTACAGCATGTTTTAGCTTCATTTAACAAGTCTTGACAATAATTATCATTTAGTCAATTTTCCAGATCTTATTAAGTTTTCTTATTTGATCAATGGACTTCCTAGTACTGAGTGAAGTCACTCAGTCGTGTCTGACTCTTTGTGATCCATGGACTGTGTAGCCTGCCAGGCTCCTCAATCCATGGGATTTTCCAGGCAAGAATACTGGAGAGGGTTGCTATTTCCTTCTCCAGGGGATCTTCCCGACCCAGGGATTGAACCCAGGTCTCCTGCACTGTGGGCAGACTCTTTAACATCTGAGCCACCAGAGATTTCTTTATTTTCTAATGTATTAGGGAATCTATTTTATGTTTGAGATATTTTGAGACTTGCTTGCTTTTTGAGCTTTGTATGACTACTTTGATATCTGCCATATTCTTTCTTTCTCTCATTCTTAGACTTTAGTTGCATAGATATCCTCTCATTTTACTATACTGTCTACTCTCTTTGGTCCTTTGTTCTTTTTCCTTCTCTTTGTCTCAATTTTTCATTTGATATAGCTTCTTCCAACTAATTCTTTCTTTCAAGTGTGTTTAACCTTCAATTTATTTTTCAGAAATAAATTGAATTTATTTCAGATATTTATTTTTAAAGTCTAGAATTCCCTTCAATTCCCACCCTCCATTTTCTGTCAGCCATTTAATCTTATCTTTTACTTATTTGAACACACCAAGCTTGTATGCTAAGTTGCTTCAGGCATGTCTGACTGATATCGACCCTACGGACTATAACCTGCCAGGCTCCTCTATCCATGGGATTCTCCAGCAAGAAGACTGGGGTGCACCACCACGCCCTCCTCCAAGGGATCTTCCTGGCCCTGGGATCAAACCCACCTCTCCTGTAGCTCTTGCATTGCAGTCGGATTCTTTAGGGATGAGCCACCAGGGAAGCCCACACAAAGCTCAGTTGTTTAAAAATCACTGTGGGCTTCCCTGGTGGCTCAGAGGTTAAAGTGTCTGCCTGCAATGCGGGAGACCTGGGTTTGATCCCTGGGTTGGGAAGATCCCCTGGAGAAGGAAATGGAAACCCACTCCAGTATTCTTACCTGGAGAACTCCTGGACAGAGGGGCCTGGTGGGCTACAGTCCACAGGGTCACAAAGAGTCGAGCACAACTGAGCGACCTCATTTTCACTTTCAACTCAATTATCAGTATGGATTTGTCTCTATTTTCTGTTTTTTTTCTCTTGGTTTTCTATCATGTTGTTTTGTCTGCTCTCTGGTGTTTATGATGAGTGTGAGACATTGACTATCAAGAAAATGTAGACCTAATTTAAAGTTAAGAAAATTTTCTCTTCACTCAGACAAAATTTATTTTGCATCTGTCCTATATAGCTAGAGACATTGGCAAGTCTCATTTGTCTTAATCCTATTATAGATTAGATTGAGAAGATGAGAGTTGAAATTAAGTCTGTTTCAGTCCATTGGTGGTTCTTCCCTATTCAGTTCAATTCAGTCGCTCAGCTGTGTCCTACTCTTTGTGATCCCAGGGACTGCAGCATGCCAGGCTGCAGTCCATGTCCATCACCAACTCCTGGAGCTTGTTTAAACTCATGTACATCGAGTTGGTGATGCTGTCCAACCATCTCATCCTCTCTCGTTCTTTTCTCCTCCTGCCTTCAATCTTTCCCAGCATCAGGATCTTTTCCAATGAGTCAGCTCTTCGCATCAGGTGACCAAAGTACTGGAGCTTCAGCTTCAGCATCAGTCCTTCCAATGGATATTCAGAACTGATTTATTTTAGGATTGACTGGTTTGAACTCCTTGCAGTCCAAGGGACTCTTAAGAGTCTTCTCCAACACCACAGTTCAAAAGCATCAATTCTTCGATGCTCAGCTTTCTTTATAGCCCAACTCTCACATCCATACAAGACTACTGGAAAAACCATAACTTTGACTAGACAGACATTTGTTGCAAAGTAATATCTCTGCCTTTTAATATGCTGTCTAGGTTGGTCATAGCTTTTCTTTCAAGGAGCAGGCATCTTTTAATTTCATGACTGCAGTCACCATCTGCAGTGATTTTGGAGCTCAAAAAAAAATAAAGTCTCTCACTATTTCCATTGTTTCCCCATCTATTTGCCATGAAGTGATGGGACCAGATGCCATGATCTTTGTTTTCTGAATGGAGAATTTTAAGCCAACTTTTTCACTCTCCTCTTTCACTTTCATCAAGAGGCTCTTTAGTTCTTCTTTGCTTTCTTACATAAAGCAGGTAAGATGGTCTGGTATTCCCATCTCTTTTAGAATTTTCCACAGTTTGTTGTGATCCACACAGTCAAAGGCTTTGGCATAGTCAATAAACCAGCAGCAGATGTTTTCTGGAACTTTCTTGCTTTTTTGATGATCCAGCAGATGTTGGCAATTTGATCTCTGGTTCCTCTGCCTTTTCTAAATCCAGCTTGAACATCTGGAAGTTCATGGTTCATGTACTGTTTAAGCCTGGTTTGGAGAATTTCTTAGCAGCTTCTGAATTTGACAGATGCAACAATGCGAAGCTTACCTCTCTGCAGTCACTTCTTTTCCAAATCTTAGCCAATAATATAATTCTTTACTGCTTTGCTTTCTCTCCAATGCTTTCAAATATATTTATATCACAGTTACCCTTGTTTTTAATTTTTCTTATTGAAAGTAATGGCATGATGGCTAATGTTCTAGCCATCATGGACTTTCCTACCTATTAAATCCTCTCATGTTTCAATTTCTTTCTTTGTGCACTGTTTTTTGAATTGATTTCTCATCTCTATAATCAGATTCATGGATTGGTAAAATATGCCCTCATTCCAGCCATCTATTTTTGTAAAAAAGTTTCTATTTGAACACTGTCATGAGCTTTGTTTATGACTGCTTTTGCCTTATGTTGGCAAAGTTGAGTAACTGTGGTAAAAAACAATATGACCCCCAAATCTTAAAATTTTTACTATGTGTTATTAAGAAAAAGTGTGATGATCTCTGCTCTAATTCATTAATTTTTCTCTACTTTTTAAATCCAGTCTCTAGTTTGTTTTTCCTATTGACTTAAAAAAATTAATGATATTTAAATGTCTAAATTATCTACTTTTCATATCTATCCATTAATGTTATATATATTAAAATATATAATATATATGTATATGTATATACATTCAGTTCAGTTCAGTCACTCAGTCATGTCCAACTCTTTGTGACCCCATGAATTGCAGCATGTCAGGCCTCCCTGTTCATCACAAACTCCCGGAGTTCACCCAAACTCTTGTCCATTGAGTCGGTGATGGCATCCAGCCATCTCATCCTCTGTTGTCCCCTTCTCCTCCTGCCCCCAATCCCTCCCAGCATCAGAGTCTTTTCCAATGAGTCAACTCTTCACATGAGGTGGCCAAAGTATTGGAGTTTCAGCTTTAGCATCATTCCTTCCAAAGAACACCCAGGACTGAGAATGGACTGGTTGGATCTCCTTGCAGTCCAGGGGACTCTCAAGAGTCTTCTCCAACACCACAGTTCAAAAGCATCAATTCTTTGGCGCTCAGCCTTCTTCACAGTCCAACTCTCACATCTATACATGACCACAGGAAAAACCATAGCCTCGACTAGACAGACCTTTGTTGGCAAAGTAATGTCTCTGCTTTTGAATATGTTATTTAGGTTGGTCATAACTTTCCTTCCAAGGAGTGAGTGTCTTTTAATTTCATGGCTGCAATCACCATCTGCAGTGATTTTGGAGCCCCCTAAAATAAAGTCTGACACTGTTTCCCCATCTATTTCCCATGAAGTGATAGGACCGGATGCCATGATCTTCGTTTTCTGAATGTTGAGATTTAAGCCAACTTTTTCACTCTCCTCTTTCACTTTTATCAAGAGGCTTTTGAGTTCCACTTCACTTTCTGCCATAAGGGTGGTGTCATCTGCACATCTGAGGTTACTGATATTTCTCCCGGCAATCTTGATTCCAGCTTGTGTTTCTTCCAGCCCAGTGTTTCTCATGATGTACTCTGCATATAAGTTAAATAAGCAGGGTGACAATATACAGCCTTGACGTACTCCATTTCCTAATTGGAACCAGTCTGTTGATCCATGTCCAGTTCTAACTGTTGCTTCCTGACCTGCATATACATATGTGTGTGTATATAGTTCTTTACACTCCAAGTCCAAATAACATGTTTTAATTGGGTCAGTGACTAAAGAACTCACTGAAACTAGTATAGCAGAAATCACAATACTGTACTGCTCTCTGAAACTATTAAATTTTTTTTCCTACTAGATACAGAACAATGGCAGTGACAACCACATTGACATGGAATGAGGAAAGAAGTTTTCAAAAGCTGCTTGGAAATGTTTCTCTGAGACTTCTTTATAAATCTAGTGTCCATGGAAGAAGCACTGTAAACATGCAGAATAGGTGCCGTTGTCAAGGACCCACTGTAACAGTGATTTATCATTCCAACAATATTTTTGGTGTCTTTACGCTTGGGCATAGTTCTGAAATGTCTGAAAGTTTTATAGAGCCAAATGCTTCCTTCTTTTTTTCACTTCAAAAGAATGAAACAATGGAAATGAAAACTGTAGTTTTAAATTCAACAGTGTCATTTTATCATAATAACCTGACATTTTATTTCTCTAGTTATTGCAATCAAAAATTATCTCTAAATTTTGAAGAAAGTCGCATTTATATACCTAGAATTTTTGAGGAAGAATTAATGGTAAAATCTCACTCAAAGTCCACATTTTTAGAATGTGAAGTTTTTCGAGTTGAAGGTATGTTAATTTGTACATTACTAAGTTCTGATTCTAGTCTTTGTGTTTGGTAACTCATAATTAATCTACAAGAACAAGAAAAAAGAAGACAGACAAGTGAATTTCATATTACACATTTTTTAATAACCTCCAAAATGAAACATGGAAGGCATAAAGGTTATGGGGTTATGTTATCACCCAGAAAATGTAGGCAGCTTTGGCCAAAGTAAGTTGAGAAGTATGAATGAAGGGATGGAGATGGAGAGAGAAGTTTCATTATTTTGACACTTGACACCTTTTGAGTTAGCCCTGGGACTCCTAGGCATAATTATAATAGTTTGCAGAGTGACTTCTACAAAGAAGATACTTTTAGCTCCCCTTAATCTCATTATGCTGCCAACCCTAATTCCTAACCAAACAGCTCATCTGGGTTATGCAAAAAGACTCAATGCCCTATTTAGAAGTTAGACTTGGTCACATTTAATCAGACAAGCTTAAAAATTGTTATGCCGTGTTTATTTCCTTTAGGAATTAAGGATGAGGCAGGCTACATAAACAGGATAACAAGAGCAACACAGTAAGTTAGTTTCTTGAACTATCTATTACTCATTTCATTTAGATCAACTGTATGAATGGCACTGACAGTGAGATTAAAAATCATGTTACTTGGAGTGATAAAAATCAGTTACAGTGTTCCTGACATAATGTGTTGAAGACAATTTAGAACAGCAACAAAAACAAAACCACTACCAGCTGAAATTTTTTAAGATCCACATGATGGCAGTTTGACTTCATGTTTCACTTTGGTTCTGTTAGATTCAAAGTTTTCCAGAGTTGAGAAGACTATTTTAGATAATTCCTCTGAATCCTTGTTTTGAGAATCAAGTTTTCAGAAAAACCTCAGAAAATTTTAAAAACAAAGTCCCCTCTTCCCACTTATAGATAAACACCTGCATTGCATATATCTTATTTCTGTTTCCTCTTAATGTAACATTGTTACTGAAAATTCATTTTCAGTGTTGTTATTTCTTATTATATTATGGGGTCTAAGGCTAATAGTTTAGAAATTATTTGGTTGCTGGTTAGTTTAACTTAGTCAAATATAGATAAGTACATTTGCTTCAAGCACAAAATGTATAACCTTAGACCCTTTCAAGTTATATAAAAGAAGATGCTAATATCAAAATAATAAATAAGTGTTAAAACATGCTTTTCAGCAGGAAGAAAAGCTCAGCAGAATTATATTGTTCCTTATGGAAGTTTGGCTGTTGTATTTAACTACTGCACTTTTCCAGGCACAGAAATAGTCTCCTAGCAGATGTCAGAGCCTACAGTCCCTATGCAGACTTGGTTTCAGAAATCCGTATTCTCTTGCTGGGTCCGGTTGGGTCTGGAAAGTCCAGTTTTTTCAATTCAGTGAAGTCCATTTTCCAAGGCCATTTGACTCGCCAAGCCATAGTGGGATCTGATGTCACCAGCATTACTGAACAGGTAAGTTATTTCAGGATTTCCTGAGGATTTTGTTTTATAGGTTACAATTATGAGGTCTGTTAATTTCTTTGGCACTTTCTCTCAATAGCTTAACATCCTAATCTATGAATAATTAAATGCTAAATCAAATGTAAAACAGGAATAAAAATTGAATTAGAATTTTCCCCCATGAGTTATATTAGACAGAGAAGCTTTCCATTTTAATGGACATAAGCAGTTTTAAGAAGAATGCTTTTTGGTATTTGCAAAAAATAATAAATGTTTAAAAACTTTGTAGAAATCTTTGTCCATTTTATTTGATACATATATATTTACTCATGTCCCACATGATTTTGCCTGGATTGAAATTATTTTCTCTTTTTTTGTAATAAAATAATGAAAATTATGTATTGTAACACTTTTGCTTTATATGAGATCATTTAATAGAAAATGATCATGAGAAGCAAAACCTTCATGGGGTAAATCAGTCTACCAATGTTCCTATAAAGACTATCTTATTTGTAAATAAATATATTTAAGGAAATAAGTACTAATGCCATTTTTAAAACTGTTATGCTAAAGATCTTTGATTTACAGTGCAATATTTATCTAGAAGCTTCCATTCTATGCTTGTCAATATCATGTAATCAACAAAAGGAATAAAGGGAATTAATAGAAAATATTAATGTATTGAATATTATCTAACTCTAATTAGAATTAATTTCTTTCATGTTGAGGTACCAATAAACCCCATTCACTTAGATCAAAATCTCCAGTGGAATTGTTTTAGGCATTTTTATGAAGCAATGGGTGCTTTGACTCCTTCACAAATGACAATAGGTTACAGAGGAATTCTCCACTTCCTGGTTTGGACTGAAAGAACTGAGTATCGTTTGGTGTCTCTGAGAAGCCTTTTTCTTTGTGATTCTTCCCAAATCTTCTATAGTTGAGTCTATGTTGAAAGTGTATTTGACCAATAAATGAAATTTTTTCAGAGTTATCCTGAAAAATACTCTTGGGATCAGATGGAATGTGTCTAGAAAAGAAGCTTTGTTAAAGTGAAAAGTGAAAGTGAAAGTTCCTCAGTTGTTTCTGACTCTTTGTGACCTCATGGACTGTCCATGGAATTCTCCAGGCCAGAATACTGGAGTAGGTAGTCTTTTCCTTCTCCAGTGGATCTTCCCAACAGGGATTGAACCCAGGTCTCCTGCACTGCAGGCAGATTCTGCATGCAAAGTGCTCCCAATGCATGTCAAAATATGGTGGTTGTAAGCTGAGCTTTTCTCATGGAATATCATATTTGATTGAAAAGACAACTGAAAGACTTGCTTATTTATACTTGGATATTTGGTAGACATTTTGGGGAAAAATGCACGAAATGAGGGTATCACTTCAAGGATAACAACCTACAGTGTTTGTTGTCAAAGTTAACATTTGAGCTTTTAAGAAAAAGAGCATGAGGAAGTTTGTATCCACTACTTTGAGCTTGAAAACTTAAGAACTTAAAGACTTATCTAATGAGATTAATGATGGTATTAACAAATATGATATTTTAATATTGTACAATGAAATGTACCAATATTTGGAAGATCCAGATAAGCCAGTGAACCAATACTTTCAAATGACCAATGCATCAAGTTACAAAATCATGGATGGATAAAAAATATATTCAAAGTGTAAAATAGATCAATGAACTTAATGTCATAGTTTGAAAGTATCACAGATTTCACATTGCAGGTAACCTTTGAGAAATTATCACTTGTTCAGCTTTGATGTATTATTAATGAGCAATGTCCATAATTCTCTGAAAGCTGTTAAATTAAATACTCCCTCCTCGCCTACTACCTGTATGTGTGAGGTCAGATTTTTTCATATACTTCAACCAATACAGTATATCACAAGAGATTGAATGCAGAGGCAACTATGAGAATCTTGCTGTTTTCTATTGATTCAGACATTAAAAAGAATTGCAAAAAGTATATCAATCCCACTCTTTTCTATAATTTTTTGAAAGTAGTTTTTTCCTAAAATTGTTAGATTAATATATAACAGGTTCATATTGTATTTTTAAATAATTTAAGAAATATTAAAAATTTTTGTTTTAATTTCTAGTATGTTGCACATAAATAGATAAGACCCACATGAATAAAATATCTTTGGGAGCCTCAATAACTTTTAAGAAACTTAGTTGATCTTGAGACCAAAATGTTTGAGGACCACAGTATAAATATTAACAAGTTTTTCTTCTTATTATTACATCTTGAAGGCTAGTTGAAGAGTGAACTTTTATACTGCTGTGTTTTGCTTTACAGTATAGGATATATTCTATTAAAGATGGAAAAAATGGCCAATCTCTGCCATTTATGTTGTGTGACTCCATGGGGCTGGATGAGAAAGAGGGAGTAGGCTTATGTGTGGATGACATACCCCACATCTTAAAAGGCTGTGTTCCAGACAGATATGAGGTAAGAATCCTTCAAAGTCTAGAACATTTCAAATCATTTTCAGCAATGCTTTTCATTGATATTTTATCACATGCATTTCCAATTTTTATAAAGTGGTTTCAACACCAACCAATACTACTGGATTTTAAATTAAAAAATATTTATGTAAAGAAAGCAGATAACTTCTATTATTTTCTACAGCATTAAGAAATATAACCAAAAGGCAAGATTTTACTCATATAGGTTCCAGGAAAAGGTCAGGAGGAACTGTGTTTATATTACTCTTTGCAATGATTCTAAATACTAGGAAAGGAGTAATATAATCTCTTGCACTTTTATAATCACTTAGACAAAATATTGAAACAACTACTCTTAGTTGATATGTGATGTTACATTGAAGGTGAGCAGGCTTCACTACTTAAATACAGCCTAAATACCTGATTTCAAAGGTTGGCTCTGCTACCAATTAGGTGTGTACCCATAAGTAAGTTACATGCTTGTCTCTGTGAGTTTTTTTTTTTTTAATGTGTGAAATGTAGATAATGATAATGCTGATCTCATAGGTGGCTAAAAAGATTAAATGGAAGATAAACTCTAAGTTCTCAGAAAGTTAAACATTATTGTCACCTTTCTTTTAGGTACTGGGTGCAATAAAATTAGCCTCAATTTCTAAGCAGTGATTTCCTTTCCCTCAATTGTGCTTTGAGATTTGAAGAGACTGAGATTTGAAATTAGCTTTTAAAAATAACATTGTTTGTACTTTTCTGAAATATTTCCATTACGGATAATTAAGTTGTAATTGGAGAAGGCAATAGCAACCCACTCCAGTACTCTTGCCTGGAAAATCCCATGGACGGAGGAGCCTGATGGGCTGCAGTCCATGGGGTCGCTAAGAGTCGGACACGACTGAGCGACTTCACTTTTACTTATCACTTTCACTTTTTTTCATTGGAGAAGGAAATGGCAACCCACTCCAGTGTTCTTGCCTGGAGAATCCCAGGGACGGGGGAGCCTGGTGGGCTGCCGTCTATGGGGTCGCACAGAGTCGGACACGACTGACGTGACTTAGCAGCAGCAGCAAGTTGTAATTATATATATATATTTTTTGCCAAAGCAATGAAGTGGGTTGTATTATTTTTTTTTTAATATAATGATGCCATGCTAACAGTGGAGAGGAAGTATGAAAGAATGCTGTGAACTAATCTGGGGCAGGAGTGTCTGGGAGAAGGGAAGTTTTGTGTTGGAAGTTAGTGGCGATCATGCTTGAAACATGAATTGTATCTGAAAGAATTCAGCAGAATTCTTTTAAATGAATGAAAGCATTCTCTTAAATGTTACCTTATATTTCTATAACAGTTTAGTCCCCAAAAACCAATTACACCCCAGCATCCTACTTTCATCACCTCTCCATCACTGAAAGACAGGATCCACTGTGTGGCTTATGTCTTTGATATCAACTCTATGGACAATCTCTCCTCTAAAATGATGGCAAAGCTCAAACAAATTCAAAAAGAAGTAATAAACTGCGGTGAGTTTCAAAACATTTTTACTTTGAAATAAAGATACATTCACAGAAAATTGCAAAAAAATACAGCAAGGTCCCATGTCCCCTTCTTCCAATTTCCAGAGTCCCGGTTTGGTTGGTGGCAGTAGCAGATAGAGATCATTCAAAGGCTTTACTGAAATCCTTAAAGACTAGAATGGCTATGATTTTTTCATCATGTGTGATTTTCCTATGGCTAGATAGAGGAATTACCTCCCCATATTAGGTGACTAGACAAGAAAGATTAAAACCAGGAGATACAACACTCATAAGGCGTGTTATAGCTCTGTTATTTTGTTACATGGGTAGATTCCAGTAACTACCACTACATACAGAACTATTCCATTGCCATGAAAGTCTTTGTCATGGTACCCCCCAACCCTCACCAGTTAATTTTTGGCAGCAATTAATCTCTCCTTTATCTCCATAAGTTTTGAGAATGTTATACAAATGGAATCCCAACAGTATGTCTGATTTGAGGCTGGCTTTCTTCACTCAGTCTAATATCCTTTGAATTACACAAAAGTTGTTATGTATATTAGTTGTTCATTTCTGTTTATTGTTGAGTACTAATTCATGGTATAGATATTCCGTAGTTGTTTTAACCATTCTTTATTAAAGGACTTTTTGATTACTTCTGTTTTTTGGCTATTGCACATAAAGCTCCTTTGAATATTAGTGTGCAGGTTTTTGTGTGGATGTAAGTTTTCTTTCTTCTGGGATCATTCCCCAAAAGTGTGATTGCTGGGTCCTATGCTAACTCTGTGTTTAATTTTTTAAAGAAAACTCCAAACCACTTCTAAGAATTACTGCACATTTTCTATTTTTACAATATATGAGAGATCCAGATTCTCTAGATTCTTGCTAGTATTTGCAATTATTGCTTTTTTTTTTTAATTTAACTTTTCTAGTAGATATATAGTGATAGTTTACATTGCCCTAATGGTGGCTCAGCTGGTAAAGAGTCTGCCTGCAGTGCAGGAGACCTAGGTCAGGAAGATCCCCTGGAGAAGGACATAGCAACCCATTCCAGTATTCTTGCCTGGAAAATCCCATGGATGGAGGAGCCTGGCAGGGTACAGTCCATGGGGTTGCAAAGAGCCGGACACGACTGAGGGACTTCACTTTAATGATTAATTACACTGACCATCTTTTAATGTACTTATTTGCTTGTATATGTCTTCTTCAGTAAAAGATCTCTTCATGTCTTTGACCTGTTTTCTATTTGGACACTTTGTTTTTTTTACTGTTGAATTTTAAAAGACCCATAAATTCTAGATATGATTCATTTGTCAAATATATGGTTTGCAAATAGTTTCTTCCAGTACTCAATTGTCTTTTCAATATCTTAGCAGAGCCTTTCACAAACAAAATATTAAAAATGTTGGTGAACTCCTATTTGTCAATTTTTTCTTTTAAGGATCATGTTTTTCATTTTGTGTCTAAAATCCTTCACCAAGCTTTAAGTCTTGGATTTTTTTGTGTTTTCTTCTAAAAGTTTTATAGTCTTAACATTTTATATTTAAATATGTAATTAATTTTGAGTCACTTTTTGTGTAGGATATGAAGTGTAGGTCAAGTTGTAATTTTTTTATTATTTTATTTTTGCCTATGGATATTCGGTTGCTCCAGGACCATTTGTTGAAAAAACTGTCATTTCTCAATTGTATTGCTTTTGTACCATTATCAAAAATCCATTGTCCTTACTTCTGTGCATCTATTTCTGGGTCTCTATTCTGTTCCCTTGATCTATATGTTCATTCCTCTACCAACATCACACAGTCTTTATCACTGTGGTTATATAATAATAAAAACTATAGGTCTTGAAGTGGGTAAAATAATCCCTTCCACTTTATTCTTATTTGTCAAAATTATTTTATCTATTCTAGTTCCTTTACATTTCTGTAGGAATTTTAGAGTTACTCTGTATATTTCTACAAAAAAAGTCTTAATGGGATGTTGATTGTTTATTAGTTCTAGGAAGACTTTTTTCATCATTAAATTCTTAGGATTTCATGTCATCTCAAATGGGGACTATTTTATTTCTTCTGTCTTAACTTGTATGTGTTTTATTTATTTTTGTTTATCTTACCATCCTGGCTAGTACTTTCAGTTGAATAGTGATGAGAACAAATATCCTTGTTTTGTTTCTGAACTTAGGAGAAGAGATTCAATGTTTCACCACATTAATGTCAACTAAAGTCATTATAGTTTTTAATAGCTGTTCTTTATTAAGTTGAGGAAGTTCTTCTTTATTCCAGCTTCTCTGAGAGTTTTTTTTTTAAAGCATGAATGGCTATTGAATTTTGCCAAATGGTTTTTCTCTATAGATTGATATGATCATGGGAATTGTTTCTCTCTGTAGTCTGTTTATGTCATGGATCATATTGACTGAATTTGAATCTTGAGCCAACTTTATCTCCATAACACAAAACCCATGTGTTCATGGTGCATAATTCCTTTTATATATGCTGAATCCTATTTGATAATATTTTATTAAGAAATTTGGCATCTATATTTATGAGGGATATTGGTCTGTAGTTTTTTTTTTTTTTTATTTCTGTAGTGTTTGCCACAGAGAAGGCAATGGCACCCCACTCCAGTACTCTTGCCTGGAAAATCCCATGGACGGAGGAGTCTGGTGGGCTGCAGTCCATGGGGTCGCTAGAGTCGGACACGACTGAATCACTTCACTTTCACTTTTCACTTTCATGTGTTGGAGAAGGAAATGGCAGTCCACTCCAGTTCTTGCCTGGAGAATCCCAGGGACGGGAAAGCCTGGTGGGCTGCCGTCTATGGGGTCGCACAGATTCGGACAGGACTGAGCGACTTAGCAGCAGCAGCAGCAGCAGCAGTATTTGTCAGGGTTTGGTCTCAGGTAATATTGGTGTTATAAAATGAGTTAGGAAGTACTCTTTCCTCTTTCATTTTCTGGAAGGGATTGTATAGAATTTTTTTTTTTTAAACGTTTGGTAGAATTCTCCAATAAAACCATCTGGCCCTGGAGATTTCTTTTTCAGGGATTTTTAAAACCATGAGTTCAATTTAAAAATAGTTTTAGAGCTATTAAAATGATCTATTTCATATTAGATGAGCTGTAGTGTAGTTTGTAGTGTATAGTTTCAGTCTATTTCATCTAAGTTGTCAAATTATGCATGTAGACTTGCTCATAGTATCTTCTCATTCTTTTTATGTCTTTGGGGTCTAAAGAGATATCCCTCTGTCCTTCTTGGGGAAATAGCTGTTAGTAAAGTAGAACTTTGGTTCAGTTACAACCAGTTATTTACTTTGATCTCTATGGTTTTAGGGAAAAGGCAGGGTCCTTAGTAGAACTGTGAAATCAGTGTACTTCACGTTCACAAATGCTCTCAGACAACTCTCCTTGCTTT
Source organism: Bubalus kerabau (assembly GCF_029407905.1). Taxonomy (NCBI): domain Eukaryota; kingdom Metazoa; phylum Chordata; class Mammalia; order Artiodactyla; family Bovidae; genus Bubalus; species Bubalus kerabau. The sequence goes on along the minus strand of NC_073629.1, from coordinate 66,518,340 downwards.
CTCTCTTCCTTGGGGTTCTTTTTCAGTCTTCAAGATCCAGCAACCACTTTCCCCTCCTGACCAATTTAAAACACACTGTTTGAATGGGATAGTAGCTGATTGCAACTTAGTATACTTTTAATTCCATTTAGAAATAGTCTCTCATGTTGGAAGAAATAATGTCTCCCATTAGAAGAACTTCAGGTCCCATATTGAGATTTCTTGGGAATATTCCATTCTCCTGATCTTAAATTTACCTTACAGAATACTATTTTCACACATATTTAATTATCTTGTTAATATACTACTGTTTATGATATAAATTAACTGATTTATCTACTTGATATAGGTGTAGCACAAGTAGCATTACTTACTAAAGTGAATAATTGCAATGAAGTTCTTCAAGACAACTTCTTAAAGATGAATAATGCTATGATTTCTCAAAGCCAGGTAAAGAATACTTTTTGCAACTAGATAGAATTGTAATAGTTTTATATTTTTTTGTGTGTGTGCATGCTCACACTACATATTCACAGGTAAATGAAGAAATGGATCAATTGGCTGGTTGATTGAAGTTAATACCCTACTTTAAAATAATAATCTGAATTATAATTATATTCAGAAAATAATATTAAGCCATTGTGTTTACTGTTTCTTTCTTAAATTATATTTAAATTCAGTCAAATTTTAGATATAAGACTTACGTTTATTAAATTCTTTTTTCCACAGATACAGAATGTCAACAAGATACTAGGCATTCCTCTTTCTAGAATATTGGTGGTTGACAATTATGCTTCAGAGAGGGAAATGGACCCTGTAAAGGACATTCTGATCCTCTCTGCGCTGAAGCAGATGTTCCGGGCTACGGATGACTTCTTAGAGGATTTGCCTCTTGAGTAAACAGGTGATCTGGCCCTATCCTGCTCCTCTCATGAAGTTTTTGGAAAAACACTAGCTATTTCTCAGTTGAATGGTTGGTACCCATCTGCCTGCAGTAGTCCTGACAGCCATGTAACAATATTGCTTTGTTCTCACCCTTTTTTTGTTTTGTTTCCAGATACAACTGCAGGAATGTTCCAGCTCTGCATCAGTTGACTTGATTCAGACACTTGGCCCAAGCTGGAGTTGCTAACAGCCTCTTTGAGATTCTGCTTCTACTTGAGTTTTGCTTTCTGTCCCTGACAATATTTAGCTGATGGTTCCTTCTAAGATCCTTCATACCTCAAGTACAAAGGCCAACCTTGAGCAGTAGTGGGCCAACATATGTTCTATTGCAAACCATCTCTCGTATTTATGCACTATTTACAAATTAATTTCTATGACATCTTTGAATATATCCTCAGAAAAGTTAACTATTCCCTTACTTACTTGTCTTAATTGTTTCAATACTTAATTTAAAACTCAGTGTCAGTACTAACCACATTGAGCATAAAATGGTTAGAGATATCTGCTTCTCTAAATAGTGAGCTTTTCAAGAAGCAGGGTTTGGATTTTGCTTATCTTTGTATTCACAGAAATTCGCACACTGCCTGGAAGGGAGCAAGCATACCTGCTCTTAAGCATATCTCCCGATCTCCCCAGTGTGATAATGTATATTTAAAATTTTCTCCTTATGGAAAGGAAGACTGTGAGAGAATGAAATGCTGGAGATAAATAAAGGAAGGAGAATGTATCACTTAGCTCTGGATGAAAATATGAATTTAAGTTAATTAAAAGAAACAAGTGTTCCCAAGAGATTAACATTTCATTTCTGTGAGAAAAAACAAACATTTTTCCTCTAATGAACCCGTGCCTGATTTTCATTGATTGAATTCCAAACCACCCTAGCCATATTTCCAAAGTAGAGTGATCAAATAAGGTTACTGCTGCTGCTGCTGCTGCTAAGTCACTTCAGTTGTGTCCAACTCTGTGTGACCCCATAGATGGCAGCCCACCAGGCTCCCCCGTCCCTGGGATTCTCCAGGCAAGAACACTGAAGTGGGTTGCCATTTCCTTCTCCAATGCATGAAAGTGAAAAGTGAAAGGGAAGTCTACTACTGCAAGTCAATTATAAGGTTCTTTTATACAAGTACTACCAAATGATTCTAAAGTTCACTGGATAGCTGAAGAAGTTAGAACTATTAATAAAGAAAGATAAAGAATCAGGTTTTCGCTCTTTTTACTTAACTCCTTTCAATTTTCTGTCTTTGTCAAATGAATATGCTTTGGATCAATAGTTCTTTGTATTAATACAATCCAACTTAGAATTATTATCTTTTGGGGGAAGTCCTGGGTATTACAAGGGCAAGAATTCCTTCGGGATAATTATGGGAAAAAGAATATTTCCTAAAGCAAAGCTACAGGTGAAGCCATGTTCTAATGAATGTCCAGAAGTCATAGTTCAATGGAAGAGATGGATAGGTTCGTTAGAAAATATTTGGGAATAGAATGGTCATAAGTATTGAGGAGTAGAGCCCAAGTAGATGTTGGGAACAAAATTAGAGTGGCAGACAGGATAGTTATGATGTGGATGTAAGGCACAACAGGTCTGGAAAGTAAGGTATGTTTGCCTCCATGTATTCTAGGGAGAAAAAAAAAGCCATAGCTATTGTTGGTTGGAAAAGACAGAAGGTGACTCAAGACCCACCATTGATTTCACCAACTGTAGGGCCATACTTCATCCTTCACCAGAGTGGTGTCAGCAAAAATCTGGGCAGAGGAAAGTTTTTCTAGATGTAAAATTAGATTCAAAGTGAACTTTATTTGAAAGGATAGCATGGAATACTGTTATGAGGGAGAAGGAGATGCTGAAAAAGATGGGAAGTAATGGAATCATGAACACACTTAAGCAATGAGGGACTGTCTAGGTGAGCCAACATTGCTTGAGAATGTAAATACTGAGGCTTTTTCTTTTTTTTCTATAAAGGGCAGTGTTAGATAATTGATGTCACAATTCTGAATCCTCTGAGTTTACACTACTTTGGGAGCATTTAAACCCCCAATGGAGCTAAATATTTATTTGGAGTTTAGGCTGGAAAGGATTGGTGATGGCAGGAAGCCTCAAAAGGGGTAAACTTTTCTTTAACCTGAGAGAGGACTTTCCCTGACATTGTAGATTCTGCTGATCTTTCTCTACCATCCTGAGAGATAGTAGGACTCACCATTTTGCTGCATTTTAGAAGCCATTCAGGATTTTTTAAACTTTACATAATTTGCAATTCATTTAGTTGTATAGTCCAGCCAAAATTGCTAAAATACTTCTTAGCAAAATAGTGCTAAGGGGCACAGTAGATAAAACAAGGGGAAATATAAGGTAGAATATTGTCTTAAAGTGAGAGGGATGTTGGTGAGATAGTTTAAGTATCAATGCTAGAACCTTTGTGTGGTAGGTGGGGTAGGTGGATGCCACAACATGTTTCTTAATCTACATGTCCATCCATGGATGGATAAAGAAATGAAATATTATTCAACCATAAAAGAAGAAAATTCTGCCATTTTAGACAAAATAGATGGGCCAGAGTATTATGTTGAAAGAAATTAGTCATATAGGGGAGACAAATACTGCATAACATGTCTTAAATGTTAATGAAATGGTGGTGGCCAAGGGCTGAGTGGGAGGGAACTGAGATGTTCATTAAAGGATACAAATTTTCAGTTGTTGCTCAGAGAGTAGTTATTAAATATTTTCACCACACATACAAAGAAGGTAATGATTTGAGATGAGATGATGGGTATGTTAATAAACCATATTGTTTCATAATATATGTTTATTAAATCATGTTGAACATCTAAATTTACATAATGTTTTATATCAGTTATATCTTAATGAAATTTAAAAAAAAAGTAAAAACAAAAGTAATTATTTCTGACAGAAATTTGTAGCATTGTGCAAATTCATCCAGCATCCACCTTAATAAGAGGGGTAGTTACAGTGGGTGATGTGCAAGCCTGTGTCTTCTTTAGAAAACTAATCTTAAAAGATTATCATGTTGCTTCTTCATAAAAAAGGGAGGCTAATAACTAATTTGGCAAAACTGATCAGGGGACTCAAGTAAGCCTCTGATGATTCAGATACTGGCTGATGATTAATCATCTTGTAGGGACATAACTCCACCTGATGCTAAAGTGGCCACTTGATAGCAAGGCTGATCAAAGTATTTGTGTTAGTTGCTCGGTTGAGTCTGACTCTTTGAGACTCATTAACTATAGCCCACCAGGCCCCTTTGTCCATGGAGTTCTCCAGGAAAGAATACTGGAATGGGTAGCCATTCCCTTCTCCAGTGGATCTTCCTGACCAGGGATCAAACCTGTGACTCCTGCATTGTAGCAGATTCTTTACCTTCTGAGCCACAAGGGAAGCTTGATCAAAGTCTTAAGGCATTCCTAAAGCTGTGAGGAAACACAAGTTGGAATCAAGATTTCCAGGAGAAATATCAATAACCTCAGATATGCAGATGACACCACCCTTATGGCAGAAAGTGAAGAGGAACTCAAAAGCCTCTTGATGAAAGTGAAAGTGGAGAGTGAAAAAGTTGGCTTAAAGCTCAACTTTCAGAAAACGAAGATCATGGCATCTGGTCCCATCACTTCATGGGAAATAGATGGGGAAACAGTGGAAACAGTGTCAGACTTTTTTTTTTGGGCTCCAAAATCACTGCAGATGGTGACTGCAGCCATGAAATTAAAAGACGCTTACTCCTTGGAAGGAAAATTATGACCAACCTAGATAGCATATTCAAAAGCAGAGACATTACTTTTCCAAAAAAGGTTCGTCTAGTCAAGGCTATAGTTTTTCCTGTGGTCATGTATGGATGTGAGAGTTGGACTGTGAAGAAGGCTGAGCGCCGAAGAATTGATGCTTTTGTACTGTGGTGCTGGAGAAGACTCTTGAGAGTCCCCTGGACTGCAAGGAGATCCAACCAGTCCATTCTGAAGGAGATCAGCCCTGGGGTTTCTTTGGAAGGAATGATGCTAAAGCTGAAACTCCAGTGCTTTGGCCACCTCATGTGAAGAGTTGACTCATTGGAAAAGACTCTGATGCTGGGAGGGTTTGGGGGCAGGAGGAGAAGGGGACGACAGAGGATGAGATGGCTGGATGGCATCACTGACTCGATGGACGTGAGTCTGAGAACTCTGGGAGTTGGTGATGGACAGGGAGGCCTGGCATGCTGCGATTCATGGGGTAGCAAAGAGTCGGACACGACTGAGCGACTGAATTGAACTGAACTGAAAGTTGTGAGAATTTGGATGTCCCCAAATCCCATCCTTAATGTGATGAATGTCTGGGCTAATTTATGGAGGAGAGTAGATTAAATCTGATTTTTGCCCTCAATCTAAGCAAGATGGAATCAAGCCTACAAAACCACTGCAAAAATTTTCTCTGGTGCTGGAGAAAATGCAGGACACTGGGGTTGGTCAGACAATACTTAGGATAATAGTCAGTATCTAGCTGCACACCCCTCACATGGATAGATTCAAGCTATTCCAGGCCCCAGGGAAGAAATGTTGGTGTAAGCAAAACTGCAAGTACAGATGGCAGGAACTCACAAGAGGCAGGGAAAAGATCAACAAGCTGAGCTCAACAGAGGTGGGAAAATCATTACAATTTTTTTAAACAATTTATTTCTTTGGAGTATTTCATGAGAATGCCAGTCTGATATTGATAAAAAAAATGCAAAGAAAACCACACATAGTTAAGTTTTTGAGCACATTTGTGTTCTATTTTGGTGTTTTGTTGTAGAAGCAATTCAAATGTGAATGGATCACTATAATTTCAATAAGCTTACTATTAATAAGATAAAAATACAGGTGTGTTATTTTGAGTGTATCAGACCTTGTTCTGCCTGATAGGCAATCAGTGGTTCTATTCTCAATGTAGATTTATAGAGGGAGAATTGTCAAGTCCCCATGACTGACGAGTCCAGGGAGAAAAAATAGCTCATCTACATGGTAGGACTTCAGATATTTCAAATGGGTTGCACATGCAGCTAGAACAAACTCTTAAAATAACTATATATATATATATATATATAGTTATTTGACTTCCCTGTGTATATTTCACTCCTTATTTCCCAGAGTCATGCCCATTGTCCTCTTAAGAATTAAGATTATTTAGAACAGGGGTTAAAAAAAAAACAAACAAACCTGAAACAGTGATCTGAGTTTTTTAAACTTCCATATAGACTCTTGGGAGTCCAGGCCATGAAAGGATCTGAACACAGAATTTATGGAATTGCTATGTACTAAAAAGGTAATAGAGGGACTCAGTTCTGTAGAAACTACAAGGTAGTCACCGATCCTGGGAAGAAACACTGGCTATAACACTGGTAGAAAAATCAAGAGAAATAGAAATGAAGAGACCCAGAGGAAGGGTGTCATTAGCAAAGGGGGAAATTCTCAGTACCATGTGAAAGTTAAGACACTGACTAAAAGCCAGGGCAATGTGTCCAAAGTCTTCATTCCCATTTGAAGAAGTCCCACACTTTACATGGTAAAGAAGAAACTGTATCTTACAATCTTGTCAATGTGGCCTGTGAGCCTTTCATTAATAATGGCTTGATTAAAAATAAAATAAAATTAAAAAAAAAAAATAATGGCTTGATTATAATAATGTAACCTACAGATAATCTAATCATCTGTAGATTATCCAACAGAAGGACACATTTCTGTTCTAGAATGTGAGGCTGAGGCTCAGGCTATCTGAGGCTGTCTGAACAGTTGGAGCATAGCTTTTTATAAAGACTTGAGACACTCAAAATACTCCAAACATATAGGGTTGATCCTTGTTGCTAAAAGGACCAGTGGGAGTATGCAAGGGGTTGGGATCGAGAGGACACCAACATAGGCTTTTGGGTGGGATCTATCCCAACTCTGAGCTCATATTTAGTATGTATTAATATGTTTTTTTTTAAAGTCTCAAGGAAAGGAAAGCTGAGAATATCAACTTTTTGAAGGTGTTGATTCATTTAAATGACATAATTTATGAGCAAGGGCTGTCTAAGTTATTGGGTTATTGTATGTGTGTATAAAGAAGGCAGAACACCAAAGAATTGATGCTTCAAACTGTGGTGCTGGAGAAGACTTCTGAGAGTGCCTTGGACAGCAAGGAGATCAAATCAGTCAATCTTAAAGGAGATCAACCCTGAATATTCACTAGAAGAACTGATGCTGAAGCTGAAGCTCCAGTATTTTGATCATCTGATGTGAATAGACAACCCATTGGAAAAAGCTCTGATGCTGGGAAAGATTGAGGGCAGAAGGAGAAGTGGGCATAAGAGGTTGAAAGGGTTGGACAGCATCACTGATTCAATGAACATGAACTTGGCAAACTCTGGGAGACGGTGAGGGATGTAGAGGCCTGGTGAACTGCAATTCATGGGGTTGCAAAGAGTCAGACATGACTGGGCAACTGAACATCAGCAATGTGTGTGCATGGGTGGGTAGGAGGGCAGGTTTGAAACTACATCTTGATAAATGCCAGTTCTACAGCATCTTTCAAAAGAATATGAGGTTAGTGCTGACTACCAAATGATTTCTCCTGCCATCTCCATGTCTTATTTTCTTTATTTTTACAGAGCTAAGCTTTATTTATTTTGGTTTCATTGATCATACAAGGAATGTGTCAAGTATTACCCTGAGATTCCCATCTTTCTAATTGAGCTGACAGCTATCTTCCAGGTGATATTAGACCCCCTCGCTCCAGTCTGAGTTCTTAAGGCAGTCTTCAAAATGGAAGAAGAGAGGATCTTCTGCTCTTATGAGCCTTTCAGGGAACAGTGGAACCTGAACATAGGAGAAGTTCAGACCATGGTGACCTGCACTTAACCCTCACTAATCTCTGAAAGCCTTTTGTTTTATCAAATAATCTCCTCTTGAGGCTGCACCTCCCATCACAGCTTTTCAGATACCTTCCCATGTTTCTTTGCTGGAGTAAGCTTTAAAGTCTTTCTTATCACCAAGAGCATATAAAGCAGTGGTCCCTAATGCACTAAGATCTCAGGACTCTCAGGACTGGCCAGTTTGACAAGAGGTCTTCTCTACTGAGCATGAAAAGAGGGAAATAGAACTGCTTCCCATTGAGCAATTCACTGAGGCCAGTGCAGGAGGCCTCCCTCTCTGTTGCTAGCACAGACCACAACCTCGCTCAGCTCTGTGGAGACAGCTTCTCTGAAGATTCACTTCTTTATTTGCAGCAGAGCTACCTTCTCTAACAATTTCCAACCTTTCCCTAACAAGAGATAGTCGCCACTACCCTAATGCCCTCTGCCACAGTGAGACGAGACTATCCCTCAAATTCCCAGATCCTGAGAGACAGAGTGAGTCTTTTCAGACGTCTAAATGTAGGAGGCTCTGAAGGAAACTGTTTCACTATTTGATGCAGCCAATCACTTTCTCATTCTTCATGTGGCTCCTGGGATAACTTACTCTTCTAGCTTTTCTCTTCTGGTCACACATTCTTCTTGGATAGACCCTTTTAATAAATATGACCTTTAGATGTTGGGGACAGGGGCAGGTCTTGGTCTATAGGACTGCTCTCATTAATTTAAAGTCACTTTTAGTTTTCTAGATAGATAAATATAGATATTGCTGCCATTGTTTTGTCACTATGTCATGTCCGACTCTTTGAGACCCGTGGACAGTGGCCCACCACGTCCTCTGTCCATGGGATTTCCCAGGCAAGAATACTGGAGTAGGTTGCCATTTCCTTCTGCAGATATATAGATGTAGACTTATGCTGATGATTCTCAAATTCAGTGTTCAACTTGGTCCTCTTTCCTAGTCTCTGATCTCATAAACCCAACTAGCTGTATTATGCACTTACCGATTTCAGTATAAGGCAGAATATATGATATCCCCTCAAGAAATCTTCCAGTATACACATCTCAACAAGTGGTTCCATCATTTATCCAGTCTCAAGACAAAAATCCGTGAGGGCCATTGTCCTTTGTCCAAAGGGTAAATTCTCCTTTGTCCTCCATTCCTGCTCCCTTCCCATCACAACTAGTCCTACAATAAGTTCTCACAGCTTTTTTGTCATCCTTAAATGTATGCTGATTCTTACCACTTTTCATTGCTTCTCTCACTATCGCACTAGGCTACACGATCTTTACTTCTCACCTGATACTGCAATAGCCTTCTTGCTGCCCTATATTTTTTCTCTTTTTAGAGTGATCACTGACATTAATCTCTTCCATACCTACTTTACTGCTGCTATATTGACCTCCTTACTGCCATCTAAGGTTTTGCTTGACCTCCTCTGCCTACAATGCCCTTCCTCTGGATGTATTCAGGGCACTCTCCCCACCTTCATTCAGGTCTCTTCTCCAACACCATCTCCTAAGACACTCCCTTATCATATGGTCTAAAGTGGCAGACACCCCTCGTCATTCTTCTCTCTCTTATTCCCATTTATTTTCCTCACAACTTTTTTCTCTAGATAACATTTGTGTTGATTGCCTGCCTTCCAAAGACTATAGTTTTATGAGGGCAGGAACTTTGTCTTGTCTACTATATCCTTAGCCTCCAAAACAGTGGAGGCACATGGTAGGTATCTGATGAATATTGAAGAAAGAATGAATGAAAGAATCTCAGTTCACAACACAAATAGGAAGCTTACCTTGCACAGCTAGAGACTCTGGAGTTAACAGATAATTATTGGCTTTTGCAAAAGAGTATCTTTCTGACTTTTATTTTCATGTTAATGAATTATTTAAGTATATCTATGTATGTCATTGCCTTTAAACTGTGGCCAGGCAGTTTAACTCTATTACAGATTTTTTTACTATACAGGGGAAAACAGGATAATATATTGTTTGGAACTTGTAGACTTTTTTAGCAGCTATAATAAGATATAATTGAGATACATAAAATTGCATCTGTTGAAAGTATATAATTTGATTGGTTTTGACAAAGGTATGTACCTGTGAAACCCCTATCACTCTGCTTTCACTTAGATTATGGTTCAAATCTTGGCTCTAAAATTTAGCAGCAGAGTGAGTTTTGGCAAGGTATTGAACTCCAATAGTTTATTTATCTGAAAACTGGAGGCAAGATTAGTATTTTTCCCACAAGATTATTGAAATGAATAAATGAGATAACATGGATAGTGCCTTGTAAATAATAAGCATATGATAGCTTATGGTACTTTTTTAGCTAAGTAAGAATCCCATCCCCCGCCCATGGGATTCTCCAGGCAAGACTACTGGAGTGGGTTGCCATTTCCTTCTCCAGGGGATCTTCCTGACCCAGGGATCGACCCCAGGTCTCCCACATTGCGGGCAGACGCTTTAACCTCTGAGCCACCAGGGAAGCCCAAATAAGTAATACCTAAAAGCTATCTGAAATATTTTTATTTTATAGTGCTTTTTAAAATAGAATAAAAAACTTAAATTCCTCTTTGGGCCAGGCAAACAATTAAAGATTTTCAGAACCAGGATTAGTGGATTTATGAGGACAATTGGAAATGGAATGATATAAAAACATTCAAACTTAAAATCTACCCCCACGCCCCATTCCCACCAAGAAAAAAAAAAACAAAACGCAAGAAGGAAAAGGAATTGTGTTGGCCCTACAAAACAAATCTGCAGGTTGTGTTCAGCCTATAGAATACAAGTTTTTGACCCCCAGCACTGTGAAATAAGAGAAGGGGTTTTAGTGTGAAATTTACTTTATTCAGTAAATATTTTACAAATGACTGGTTCCATTGAAGAGACAGTATTGGAGAGGAGGCAAACAGAAAAGTAGCGGGACCAGTTAGGAAACTGTTTAAACAATCTACATTTGTTGGTTTAGAATATATTGATAGCAGAGATGAAGAGAAATGAACATATTTGAGATGCATGCTGGAGGTAGAATAGACATTGCTTTTTTGTGTGTCCATACACAGAAACTGAATTGTCCTTAAAAAATTTTAAAGTCATTAAAAAAGTAGTGAGCTATTAGGCTTTCTTCCTTTCTACTTCAATTCCTTGATTCTTCTAATATAATTTTTATATGACTTTACTATCTAAAATTAACTGGATCTCTTTATGCTTGCTTACTAGAGGAAGTGAGCACACAGCCAACTGGGCTGGACCTCACTAAGTTTCAGTTTCCTGTTCTCTGCTTCTCCAAAGCCTCAAGGTTGCTGAGAAAATTTTTGCTCTCACTTTGTGCCTGCCTAGCTGTCAGACAGAGCAGCTACCCTCAGCTTCAGCCCTTGAAGAGATCCTCCAAACAGGTAAATGGCCTTCTACTTTTCCTAGCCTCTTGCAAATGGTAGTTTTTTTTTTTTTAATTAAAAAAGAAATCACTTAGAATGAAAAACTAACTAATGACTTTTCTTGCTATTTATTCACCCTCTGTTTACATATTTCATTTGTAATGCAAAGTAAATAAGAAGCATTAATGCAAATGTTTTTGGCAGTGCAAAAGTTTCAATATTTAATGGAAAATGTATTTGATTTTCCACCAGATTGAGAAGTATGGAAGTGGCAACTCGTTTGACATGGATGCAAGAAAAAAAGCTGCAAAATTACTTTGGAGAAAAGCAGTTAAGCCTTCTCTATAAGGCCAGTGTCCATGGATTTTCTACTGATAGGTTGCTTCAGATATGCTCTAAACAAGGACCTACTCTAACAGTGATTTACAGTGAAGATCAGATTGTTGGGGCATATATGCAAAAGGACTATGGGGAAGGAAACTATTTAATCGCTGTTTTTGTCTTTCAAGAGACTACAATTACAGAATGCAAAGTAGGACCATTTAAACTACCTATGTTGTTTGATAAAGACGTTGATGGAAATCTTGAAGTCAGTATACATCTAAAGGGAAAAACAATGTATTTTAGTATAAATGCAATGGAAAAACTTGGACTATCTCAAAATTATATTTCCTTCCAAGACTGTGAAGTTTTTCGAAGTGAAGGTAGGTTTAACCAGATAACCCTTCACATATGGAGGATTCTAGCTGACCCATTTCTGTAAGGACCAATAATTTTTTATATTTGTTCTTATCTTCAGGAAGCCCAGGCTGAAAACTGGCCCAAAATTGTTTTCTACAACACAAACATGGTCAGAAGTTGCATATGCAGAGTTCTCTGGAGTGTGGGGAAGGGGTAGGGAGGAGGAGATAATGTGGAAGGAAGTGAGAGAGAGAGAGAACAGATTAGACTGTTAGAAAGACACCAGAGCTTGAACTTCTCTTGGTTGGTAGTCAATGCAGTTTCATATTATATCCATCATATCAAAAGAACAAAGTTAGTTTGCCCATTGTTTTACTAAAGACATAAATTGTTTCTTATATTTGCTGTTACAACCAATGCTCCTGTATTATCTGTATGCATATAAGTACACAAAAATACTTCTTTATGGTAATGTCCTGATAGTGGAGTTGCTGTTTAAGAATTATGTGCATTTGGATAGATACCTTTACATTTGGATAGATACCTTCCAAAAGCTTCAGTTGTCTGTGCTACCCACAAAAGCGTTGTAGAAATGCCTGTTTATGTGTCAGATACTGCCCCGGACTCCAGAATAATACTATGCTGCCTTTTAGCCTTTAGCTAGTTATATGTCAATATATCAATTGTAATATAGAAATGGCTTCCAGGTGGCTCAGTGATAAAGTATCTGCCTGCTAATACAGGGGATGAAGGAGACTTGGGTTGGATCCCTAGGTCAGGAAGATCCTCTGGAAAAGGAAATGGCAATCCACTCCAGTATAGTACAATCCACTCCATGGATAGAGAAGCCTGGCAGACTACAGTCCATGGGGGTCACAAAGAATTTAACTTGACTGAAGTAACTTAGCACATAATTCTTAGCCAGGAACATACTGTTAAAGATATTCAAGAGAAAAATACCATCCTTGTAGCAAATATCACTAGTTTATTTCCCAGGAGACAAGACTACTAGCATATTTACAAGAAAATTAGACCTAGTTACTTTTTTTCTTTCCCTGGTAAAGAGAGTGAATGTATCCTAGGTCAGTTGTTTTAACTTCTACCTCCCTAATGATCCATCCATAGTATTATATATAGTAGTAATTTTCTCCTTTTTATTTTCCTATAATATTCATTGTAATGATTCCATCACACCATAAAAAAGATCAAGTCACTTTTGGTGGCCATTTGGGTTTTCCAGTTTGGGGCTAGTACAAATAATATTGCTATAAATATTCTTGCATATGTCTTTTGGTTCATGTATATATATAATTTTTTTTGAAGAATGTAAGTATGAAATTGCTGGGTCATCAGGATGTGTATATTCAGTTTCAGTAGATACTGATAAAGTTTTCCAACATTGTCATACCCATTGTCATTACCACAAGCAGTGTATGAGACTTTCTGTCTCTCTAAAACTTTCCCCAAATCTTTTATTACTGATTTTGCAATTTGTAGCCATTCTGGTCGGAGAAGGCAATGGCACCCCACTCTAGTACTCTTGCCTGGAAAATCCCATGGACGGAGGAGCCTAGAAGGCTGCAGTCCATGGGATCGCTGAGGGTTAGACACAACTGAGCGACTTCACTTTCACTTTTCACTTTCATGCATTGGAGAAGGAAATGGCAACCCACTCCAGTGTTCTTGCCTGGAGAATCCCAGGGACGGGGGAGCCTGGTGGGTTGCCGTCTATGGGGTCGCACAGAGTCGGACATGACTGAAGCAACTTAGCAGCAGCAGCAGCCATTCTGGTATGTAACTTGTGGTGTGACATTTTGTGAATTTGGCTTTTTTTGATTAGACTAGTTATTAATTTATTTATTTCATATTTTACATTAATTAATTACTATATTAATTTATTCTTTTTCAATTTATGGAAATTTGTCTTTTTATTTTTGTTATATCTTATATTTCTAAGATTTGTTCCCCTTTATTCTTTTGTTTCTATTTTCTGTTTCTTTCCTTCTTTCTTATTATCCATGAAATATACACATCCCAAGGTTGATATTAAGTATTTATATTCTTATATTCTATACATTTACAATTGTGATTTTTATTTCCTTTTGGATGTTAAAGCAATCTAAAAAGTGCTTTGTGAAATCCTAAGAGGTTGCCCTTCTCTTTGTTTACACTCATTCTTTTCTAGTTTTATTATATTGTAGTCATTGAACACCGGAGAAGGCAATGGCACCCTACTCCAGTACTCTTGCCTGGAAAATCCCATGGACGGAGGAGCCTAGAAGGCTGCAGTCCACCGGGTCGCTGAGGGTCGGACACGACTGAGCGACTTCACTTTCACTTTTCGCTTTCATGTATTGGAGAAGGAAATGGCAACCCACTCCAGTGTTCTTGCCTGGAGAATCCCAGGGACGGGGGAGCCTGGTGGGCTGCTGTCTATGGGGTCTCACAGAGTCGGACACGACTGAAGTGACTTAGCAGCAGCAGCAGCAGCATAAAGGTTCCACACAGTATTATTCTTTGGTTATTTAGAGTTACCAGCATCACTACACCTAATCCTTTCAGTTTTAAATCCACCAAAAAAGAGTAACCCTTTCCTAGAAACAAAAGAATGCTGAGCCTGAGTCTCACTAGTTCAGTGAAGACCTAAGTCTGCCCTTGAATCTTTTATTGTGCTTTCATTGTTTATGCACGAGTACTACATTCCTTTTTGCACCAAGAAGAAAATCAATTGGATTGGAAGTTCTAAGAGGCCCAACAGCTGACAGTAGGTTTTAGAGAAAATCTGGTGCCTGTGGTTTTTTTATTTGTGTGTCTTTGTACATTATCCCCTTCAGATCTATTAGATTTATGAAAGAGAAGATATTTTAGAGTATTTCAAATCTTTCCCTGGCCTGTCTATGCCTCTAGGCCTTGCTTCTCTGATCAGAGAGGCCCCAGCTCATATCTCTCATGTTGGAGTGGGTCACACACTATTGCTAAATAATTTGATGAGAAAAGATCTTGCAGTGCCCACCAGCTCTGGACTCTTCAAATGAAATACATTAAGGAGATATCCTGTAATTTTCTACTTGCTGTTCCCGCAGAAAGGCAATTTTTGTATTTTTTTCTAGTGACTTCATTGACATTCATTCAGTTTCAATCATTCAACAACCTGTAATCTTCATTATTCTTTGATTATTTCTCTAGATTTATTGGACGAAAGGAGGATGAATGGAATTACTGAGTAAGTCAATGTTTTAACGTTCTATTATTCTGTTCATTATCTGAGACTTATTCTATTATCTTTTTCTCCTTTAAGTCTCTTCAGTAATGTCCAACTCTTTGGGACCCTATGGACTGTAGCCCACCAGGCTCCTCTGTCCATGGGATTCTCCAGGCAAGAATACTGGAGTGAGTTGGCCATGCCCTCCTCCAGAGGATCTTCCTGATTCAGGGGTTGAACCTGTGTCTCTTATGTCTCCTGCATTGGCAGGCGGGTTCTTTACCACTAGCACCACCTAGAAAACCCTATTCTACTATACAGTCTGTCAACAAAATTGGTAGCATATAACTTGTGCATCATGAAGAACAAACTTTATCTATAATCATAAAATATTTCATAATTTCAATGTTAAAGCAAAATGAACACTGAGTGGATGAAAGGCATTTCTAATGTTTTTATATACTTAAAGGGAAATTATTATTTAGCTGAATGTCTATATTTTTGCTAGAATTCTTAGAGCTACAGTTTTAACTATTTCAGGGCAGGGGTGGTTGGCAGGGTGGGAATACTTATGATGAACTTAAAGAACATGTTAGAAACCATCTACTTCTATAAACTTCAAAAGTCACATATTGTATTGTGGTTTTTGAAGTCTATTATTGATAATTCATCTTCTTGTTTAGCATAATTGATGTTTATTCCAAGATTTATATATACTTAAGTCCAAAAGTCTTTATGTTTGATTGGTTTTAGTTAAAACTGTTATTTTTACTTTTAGGATTTGAGATAAGATAGTTTCATGTCTTCTTATACAAGTTGCTAGTTAGAAATAAATAATAACATATAAGAAGAAAAGAGACTGAATTCTAGGAAAATTTATGGTAGAGTCTTAGTCAACTGTTAAACTTGTCTTATCTAAACAGGCTCAAGGAGAGCTTATTGTGTGCTATCAGAAATTATGTACCATATGGAGGCCTGGTTCACAAAGTTCGCATTCTGCTTCTGGGTCCAGTTGGAGCTGGGAAGTCTAGCTTTTTCAACTCAGTGAGGTCTATTTTCCGAGGCCATGTAACAAACCAGGCTTTGGTGGGTTCTAATCCAACTGGGACATCTGAAAAGGTGAGTCCATGCTAGATCACTCAGCCTTTGCTTTTTTGTTCAAGTTAACTAGATTTGAAATGTATTTTGCTGATCAATTTCATTACACATAGCATTCATTTCAATTTACAGTGTTTTTTTTTTTTTTTTTTTTTTTAATGAGGTCTTAAAGCTGCTTTTTTCCCTTTGCAGTACAGAACATATTTCATTAAGGATGGGAAGGATAACAACACTCTGCCGTTTATTCTGTGTGACTCAATGGGGCTGAGTGAGAAAGAAGGCCTGGACATGGATGACATACCCTATATCTTAGAAGGCCATTTTCCTGACAGATACCAGGTATGATTTAGCTAATTATTGAGAATGTATAATTGATACGTAAAATGTTTATTTTTGCCCACAATTGACAATATCAGATGCCGGGGTCCAGCCCCGGCTGATCCAGGGTCTTCGAAGGAGAGACGGCTAGGCGGCCTATTCAAATGTTAATTAGATATAATAAAGAGGAATAGAATGAGGATAGCTCAGTAGGAAAATTCAGTGGAGAAAAGAAGCTGAGTGGCTTGGTTTACGCGGAAAATCAATATAACCCGTGACACCAGGTTAGCTCTGACCACGGAGGCCGCAGGCGCCCTCTCGAATAGCGGAAGGTGCCCCACCTTAGACACCTTCTCGAGTGGGTCTTAGAAGCCCAGGCAAATAAATGGTCGCAGAGGACATCCACGCTCCAGATGGACACTCAGCTAGAAGTTAAAGGGAAGAATGACATGGGGAGACCAAGCGTTGGTGAGCAAGGCCCATAGCTTTATTTTCAACAGGGGCTTTTATACCCTAAGTTACACATAGAGGACAATAGGGGATGCAAAATCAGCAGTCTTTGATGCTTATCAAAAACCAGGGTTTCTTTCCTGCAGATTTATCGTATACAAATGGTTTAGGTGATTTACATCATCTTCTGGCCAGAGGCCTATTAACATTTTATGACTCTTGACAAGGACTTATCAACAAAGACTTATTTTCTCTAAGAGTAATTATTTTAAGGTTTGGCGCCATCCTCCGAAGATAAGATTACGTTCCTATAGGGTGGATGTGTAATGGGTTTACAAAGGAAAGAATTTACTACCTTAAGGGTCTAAAGTTACTAACACCAAGGCCACTACTTATTTTTTCTAATACCAACTATATTAATTAATGCACATTCAAGGATACAATTCAGGGGATGTGAAAACTTGGCAACAAACATTGGCTCATCAATGAAATCTTTTACTAGTTTTATTCTGACAGTTTCTAATTCTCTGAGAGGCTCTAAGCTATTTGAATATCTTAAGCTTCCCGTGCCTCTGGAGGCTGGGAGACTGTAAACAATCGTATGCATAGCTGTAGGTGTCCGGGTAAACTTGTCAGGCGAGTTAGAGAGCCATCTGAGGGGTTTGGATTTAAACACTCCTAATTGCCCAGGAACTTTATTAATTGGAGCTGTAAGTTAACTCTTTGACAGAGAGAGTGAGATGGTGGTGGGGGACAGCCCCCAGTAAAGTCAGAGGTGAGAGCACAAAGCAATAAAGTAGGCAGACTCTGGTTTTTTGGGGGGTAGATGCTCGAGAATATCCGGGGGCACTCCCGAGGCTCGATCCCGCCTTTGCGTATGCCGAGCCCCCTTCCTCATGACCTTTGTCACGAGTGGAATGTCTCTCGCTGGCTCCCGGCAATCAGACACTAGTGCATTGGGATTTATTGTATTAAACTATACTTGTTCATGATCCTTTTCTGCTTTTTGATATTTTATTTTATAAAGAATTAAAACATCCAAGGGGCTTCCCAGATGGTGCTAATGGTAAAGAACTAGCCTGCTAATGCAGGAAACTCAAGAGACCTGGGGTCTATCCCTGGGTCGGGAAGATTCATTGGAGAAGGGCATGGCAACCCACTCCAGTATTCTTGCCTGGAGAATTCCATGGACAGAGGATACAGTCCATATGGTCACGAAGAGTCAGACACAACTGAAGTGACTTAGCACACAAAGCATCCAAAGGATTCTTCTGTCATAGCTGTTATAACAGTGAATGCTATTTTATGTTCACTTGCTTTTGGTTATGTGAAACAGAAATCTAACTACATCAGTATACTCACATAGGTGATTTTTCTTATGTAACAGGAAGTCTGAAGGCAGGCAGTTTTGGGACAGTGTGGCAGGTTATTAATTTCAAGAGTCCTTCTGACTTTTGTTTCTGAGATCCCTCAGCATAAGGCATAATGTTTGCCCTCCCAACCCCACATTCATATGTTGAAGGCTTAATCCATAATGTGCTGAGGTTTGAGGGTAGAGAATTTTGGAGGTGATTAGATCATGACAGTGAAGCCCTCATAAATGCAGTTAGTATCCTTGTAAGAAAGGACACAAGAGATGACCTCTCTAGAAGCCATATGAGGACACAGCAAGAAGGTGGCTCTCAACACACACCAAATCTACTAGCATTTTGATCTTGGGTTTCCTAGCTTCCAGAACTATGAGAAATAATAGTTTTTCTCTCTAACCTGTGATAGCAGGCCAGGATGACTAAGACATGTAGTTTTAATCTTTGTGTTCTCAAGATGATCATGCTAAGCACTGTCAATATTCCAGGCAAGAAAAAGGAAAAGATTAAAGAGAAGAACTACTTCAGTCAGCCTTTAAAAAAAAAAGTTCCCATTCCTTTTTATAAACATTTAGATAATTAAGTTAATTATCAATTCATCTTGTTCCAAATGAATAGTCAAATGTGCCAACATCTTTCATTGAATGTCTTTGCATATTTTTCATTCTAAATATATATATTAATTTTTATTCCATAGTTTGTCCTATTAATATATGTTTAAATTCCATTGTGATATTATTTTTGTTATATTGTCTAATTGTTTTAATTTCCATGGCAATAAATTGTGTCTTGATAACTCACTGGATACATCATTCATTATTCATTTCTCACAGGTTTTTGACTATTTCATACATACAATTTTTCAGATGAACTTGTTTGTGCTTTATTTGGTTGTTTCTGTGTTTGATTTGTTGGTGCTTTGATTGGGATGAAGTGAAAATTTTATATTACATGTTGATATACATCTTTGCACATCCAGTATTTTTATCCAGAAACAGAAAATACTTTATTTTTAAATTCATGCAAGATTCTTTCATTCTTTAGTGTCAAGTTATCTTATAGAGGTAGCTAAGTTTATTTTAAAATATCCTTTAAAAGAAATATTTGTTATAGAGAACATTAAACCTATGTAAAAGTGGACAAAACTATTTAACAAATTTCCATTTACATAGCTTCAACAATTTTTTATTTATAGCCAATCTTGATTCATCTATGTCTACCCACAGTCTTCTCCCTTGTATTATTTGGAAGAAAATATGAGACGTCATTACATTTCACCCATAAATGATTATGCCTTTAAATATATGTTGCTGTTGTTGTTGTTCATTTGATAAGTTGTGTCTGATGCTCTGGGACCTCATGGACTGCAACACGCCAGGCTTCCTTGTCCTTCACTATCCCCTGGAGTTTGCTCAAACTCATGTCTATCGAGTCAGTGATGCCATCCAACCATCTCATCCTCTGTTGTCCCCATCTCCTCCTGCCCTCAATCTTTCCTAGCATCAGAATCCTTTCCAATGAATCAGTTCTTTGAATCAGGTAGCCGAAGTATTGAAGCTTCAGCTTCAACATTGGTCCTTCCATATAAATATTCAGGGTTTATTTCCTTTAGCTTTGACTGGTTTGATCTCCTTGCAGTCCAAGGCACTCTTGGAAGTCTTCTCCAGCACCACAAATTGAAAGCATCAATTCTTCAGCACTCCCCCTTCTTTATCGTCCAACTCTTACATGCATACATGACTACTGAAAAAACCATGGCTTTGACTATATGAATCTTTGTCAACAAAGTAATGTTTTTCCTTTTTAATATGCTGTCTAGGTTTGTCATAGTTTTCCTTATACGGAGCAAGAGTCTTTTAATTTCATGGCTGCAGTCACTGTCCACAGCGATCTGGAGCCAAAGGAAAAAAAAATATGTAACTGCTTCTATTTTCCACCCCCTTCTATTTGTTATGAAGTGATGGGACCAAATGCCATGATCTTAGTTTTTGAATGTTGAGTTTTAAGCCAGCTTTTCCTCTTCTTTCATCCTCATCAAGAGGCTCTTTAGTTCCTCTTTACTTTCAGCTATTAGAGTGTTGTCATCTGCATATCTTAGGTTGTTGATATTTCTCCTGGCAATCTTGATTCCATCTTTGTGATTCATCTAGTGTGGTATTTGCATAATGTACTCAGCATAGATGTTAAATAAGCAGGGTGACAATATGCAGCCTTTATGTTCTTGTTTCCCAATTTTGAACCAGCCTGTTGTTCAATGTCTGACATGCATACAGGTTACGCAGGAGACAGGTAAGGTGGTCTGGTATTCCCATTTCTTTAAGAATTTTCCACAGTTTGTTGTGATCCACACAGTCAAAGGCTTTAGCATAATCAGTGACACAGAAATAGATATTTTGCTGGAATTCCCTTGCTTTCTCTATGATTTAACGAATGTTGGCAATTTGATCCCTGGTTCCTCTGCCTTTTCTAATCTAGCTTGTGTATCTGTTTCACCTACTGCTGAAACCTAGCTTGAAGGATTTTGAGCCTTACCTTGCTAGCCTGTGAAATAAGTGCAACTGTACAGGAATCTGAATATTCTTTGGCATTGCCTTTCTTTGGAATTGGAATGAAAACTGACCTTTTCCAGTCCTATGGCCACTGCTGAGTTTTCCAAATTTGCTGACATATTGAATGTTGCACTTTAACAGCATCATCTTTTAGGATTTGAAATAACAGCTGGAATTCCATCACCTCCATTAGCTTTGTCCATAGTAATGTTCCCTAAGGCCTACTTGACTGCACATTCCAAGATGTCTGACTCTAGGTGAGTGACCACACTGTCGTGATTATCTGGGTCATTAAGATCTTTTTGGTATAGTTCTCCTGTGAGCTCTTCCCACATCTTCTTAATCTCTTCTGCTTCTGTTAGGTACTACCATTTCTGTCCTTTATCACGTCCATCCTTGCATGAATTGTTCCCTTGATCACTCCAATTTTCTTGAAGAGATCTCTAGTCTTCCTGGTGGTTCAGATGGTAAAGAATCTCCCTGCAATGCAGGAGACCCAGGTTTGATCTCTGGGTGAGAAAGACCTCCTGGAAGAGGGAATGGCTACTCTTCCCAGTATTCTTGCCTAGAGAATTCCATGCACAGAGGAGCCTAGCAGGCTATAGTCCATGGGGTTCCCAAGAGTTGGACATGACTGAGAGACTAATACTTTCACTTTTATTTGAATATATATATTTTAAATTTATTATTAAAATTTATATTTAACATGTCAAATGTTTTATATATGTATGTATATATACATATATATATATATATATACACTCATGGCACATATGTGTCTTTTATTAAATATAGCCATTATATGCTTATTACATCTAAAAGTTATACTTGTTCTTAATTTGCAAACTATTACCCGTTTCTCTTTATCATGCATCTTTTTTTAACAATTTGTTAGAAACATTATTCAAATAAATCTCTCCAGCCTCTTTTAGTCTGTATGTTCTGCCTCTATATCTTCTGGTATTCTTCTTCGAAATTAATTTTTTAAGAAATCTAGTTGTTTGTTCTCTAGACTAACCTATAGTCTGAACTTTGCTATTTGTTTCAATTGATGTGGGTTTCCAACACCATGGAAAAAATTCCAAAACCATGCCTGGGGCATGTGTAAATTCAGCTTGTACTTCATAGGTGGTGTTGTGTTCTTTCATGAAGAGGCATACAACTTTGGGTTTTCTCATTTTTCTAATATGGGTATTCACTGGTGTTCAGTGTCTGGATCCTTTACTGCAGTGTGAAAATAGTGATATTCTCTTTCTGTCACTACTTCATTTCACATATAAAAGAGAAGCTTTCCCTCTTCTATTACTAGATTATTTAGTGGTAGAGCTTATATAGGAAAGGTAGAAATGTATGCTCCATTTTTTCTCTTTTTCACAAACTTTTGAAACAATAAGTTAGTTCTTTGTGTCTGCCAACAATTACCATTTATTATTTTATTATCCATATGAACTCATGAATTGAACATACTTGATATGCCTCTGTTTACTATGTTTTTCTCCATTTTGATGCCAAATGTACCATTTTTGACAAGTGGAAACCTCTACATTTTGGATACTGAGTGGGTTTTTTTTGATAGAAACCTGAAAAATCTTCTATATTTCTTATTTATGATATACTAGATATTCAAGCTACATTGTATATATTTCCAGTTCTAGATTTTAAAACAATGATTTCTCTAAGGAGTCTTCACTTGGGTCATTAGAACTGTTGATTGCTTCTTAGTTGGCCACTGGTTCTTGCCCTTTTCTGTAGACAGGGCTAAGATACACACACATACACACACATACATATATAATATATGTACTTATGATAAAATATAGTATGATTTATGAAGAAACTTTCCATTCAAATTCAGGGCTAGAGAATTTTTACTTAATCTCTTCTATCTTACATAATCCTAAAGGAAATTAACTCTGAATATTCACAGGGAGGGCTGATACTGAAGCTGAAGTGCTAATACTTTGACCATCTAATGTGAAGGGCCTATTCATTGGAAAAGACTCTGATACTGGGAAAGATTGAGGGTAGGAGGAGAAGGGGGGTTGACAGAGGATGAGATGGTTGGATGGCATCACTGACTTAATGGACATGAGTTTGAGCAAACTCGGGGAAATAGTGAAGGACAAGAAAGCCTGGTGTGCTGCAGTCCATAGGGTTGCAAAGAGTCATATATGACTTAGCCACTGAACAACAATCTTACATTTGTATCTCATTTCTCCCAAGCAGAGAATCCCTATTCTCAAGTGCATCAGAGGTGGCAGAATGTCATGTCACCACTCATTTGCTTTATTGCACATAATATTCACTGTGGTCTCAGAGCAAAATTCCTATTATTACTATGAACAATCTAATCATGATCATATTTAATACCAACATAATATAAGCACAATCAAAGCTGAAAACAATTTAGTCTTTTAGCAGATTTTTTATATTCAATTTAGGAAATATGTAGCAGAAATATACAAATGAATATGCTTTTGAGTCAAATTATTTATCTCTGTGTGGTTATGATCCCATGGGATATAAAAGCTTATTTGTTTAAAGTTAAGGATAGCTTTTAAAATTTAGTTTTATATTTATGTTTGTCATCTATACAAGGTCAAATCTAGAAAAGGTGTACTCAAAGAATCCATCTTTTCTCTGAATACATTCGCCCTCTTTTCTTATAAGTACTCATATAAAAATTTATAGTTTATTTGTAGTTTCTCATTTCTTAGAGAGGTGATAGAATACTATATGTCACTGATGAATCAGATTTTTGCCACTACAAATAGTCCTGAAGTTAATAGCCTTGTATATAGATCACTTTGTATTTTGCCAGTATATATGTGGGACAGATTCCCAGCATAGGAATTGCTAGTTCAAGAGTAAACACATCCTATTTTGAATCACTTCCCCCCCTTGTATTCTGCTGATACCAGGTTTCTTTCTGAATGCTTTCACTTCCACCTTTATCCACATTGCTTCTACTATCTCCAATGCTTTCTACCATCTCCTTATTCCCTTTATCAGACTAACTCTCCCCCAACATTTTAGCTTTCTGAGTATATAACCCTTCCTCACAGAAGCTTTATCTGATCATGTGAAAGGACAGCTATCTAATTGTGTAACAACTGTCTTCTCTACCAGATTGTTAGCCCTTTAATGTTAGAGACATGCCTGTTTTGTTCAGTTTCAGTCACTTGAACTGTGCTTCGTGCAGAGTGTGTGCTTATAAATACTCATTGAATTAATATGTTGCTTTATGTTTACTTGACAGTTTAATTCCTTGAAACTAAGGCCAAAAGGCATTGGTAACCATACAGGCTGCCCATTGCTGAAGGACAGAATCCATTGTGTGGCATTTGTGTTCAATGCCAACTCTGTAGGACAGCTCTCCCATGAGATGGTGGAAAAGATCAAAAGAATTCGAAGGGAGTTGATTAAATCTGGTGAGTCTCTTTCCACTTTACTTCTAAGGGAAATGATTATATTGTTGGGTGGTTTGGGGACAGGATGAAGAACTTAAGAAATTGGATATGTGAATGTGTGTGTGCTAAGTCGCTTCAGTTGTGTCTGACTCCTTGAGAGTCTACGGACTGTAGCCCACTAGGTTCCTCTGTTCGTGTGATTCTCCAGGCAAGAATACTGGAGTGGGTTGTCATGCCCTCCCCAGGGGCTGAACCCACGTCTCTTATGTCTCCTTCATTGGCAGGCAGGTTCTTTACTACTAGCGCCACCTGGGAAGCCCTCATAGGTGAATATTCCCCTGGCTGATCAGTGTGATTCAATCAAATTAATCCCTCACAAGCTGAGTGACTTTGTGCCTCAATTTTCTGATCTATAAAATTGTAATATAATCATAGAGCCTACCTCAGAGATTTATTACAAAGATTAAACAAATCAATATAGATGAAGAGATTACTATAATCCTCACTGCCTGCTACCTTGGCATTCTAGCATGTGTTTATTTACCAAGAATCCTAAATTCCCCCTTGTTTCTTAAAGGATTAGAAAGTGGAAAAGAACATTTCAGTAAGAGAAAGATGTAGGAAAGTAAGATGTTGAATAGGGAGAGGTAGCATCAAAGCTTTGGAGAAGGTAAATAGGATTAGGGAATTAGGGTGCCTTAATAGTTTTTCTAGGCTCTGTTATTCATTCTGTTTGCAGATGAGGCAATTTGTCACAACTTTGATTAAGTTAGAAGCAGAGAATGATTGATTTACTTGTTCACTGAAATTTAAAAGCTTTCAAGGGTGGTGTGCAGGGAGGTGATTGCTAAAATCCCATCTTCTTCTTGAGGCGTCTTTCCCCCCATCTTGTGTGTTAGAGTTCTTTTGATTTTCTCTAATCTCCATAAAAACACAAATGTTTGGATAGGATGTGGAATCAATCAAAAATTCTATAGCATACATTTTAGTTACCTCTTCCAAGAGGTGGTTTCTTTTGAAGTCTTGTCTTTTCCCATAGGAGGCAATGAAGGATATTTCCTCTGTTAGACGAATTCCAAGTATGAATGAGTAGTTAAGAGGGATATTTTTTGTGGGGAAGAGAACCTTCTCAAGTCTCTGAAATTGTTCCATAGATAGCATATTGCATAATTGATAGCTGATTAAATGAAAAATATTGGTGTTGTCTTTAATAATGAAAATAATATGGATCTTTTTGGCATAGATGTGGTCCATGTGGTGTTGCTCACTCATGTGGATACCTTGGATCTGATTACAAAAGGTGACCTCATAGACGTATACAAATGTGTGCCTGTGAAACTTCAGGTAATGGGTGATGCCATTTGCAAACACATTTTCTGGGGTATTATGTCACTCTAATCACATATTACTGTGTATAAAAATAAAAACAAACACCTACTGAGTTTAAGAAGAATTAAAACAATAGCTTGGGATAACTCAGGCTCATTTTCCAATTTTTAAAAATTAAATATATATTTATATTTACACTGACACAGGTATTTCCATTCACTACAATTTAATTCAGTTAGGTTCTATTCAACTTATATAAATTACCTTGATGATCAAGCAAATATGATAGTCTCCAATCAAATACACAGATAATAAAAATAATTTCCCTGCACTAAAAAGCATATAATTTTGTAGGAAGAAGTAAAGAGACTGGGGGAGGTGGTAGGATAAGAAGAAATTGACAAAAGAATATGATGTGATTGAGTGTGATAAACAGAAATGATTAAAAATAAAATGTTTTGAAAGTTTAGAGAAGGGAAAATAGTGCATTAAAAGGAGGGGGATGATTTCATTACTGGGGTGGTACTGAGGAGGAGCATTTCAAGAAGTGAAGGGACTAAAAGGGGAAAAACTGAGGCCCTGGGTAAGTCAATGCATCAATAAGGGAAAAGGTAGTGTGCATGGGAAGCACTGCACTGTTTAGTTTAGGGGAGGGCTGAATCCTTGGAGTGCTAGAGAGAGGAAGTTACATTTGCATGAGATGATTCTATTAATTAGGTGCATTATATGGAATTACAGCAATGTTTTTGAAAGAGCAATGGTATGACCAACGTTAAGCCAATAAACATCTGCCACCCGTGTGCAGAATAGATTGGAGTCAAGGGAACCTGGAGGTGGGAACCATAGTTGGGAGGAAATAAAGATAGTTAATATTTGTTCAGCACTGCTGCTGCTTGGTGGCTTCAGTCGTGTCTGACTCTGCGACCCCATGGACTGTAGACTGCTAGGCTCTTCTGTCCATAGGGATTCTCCAGGCAAGAATACTAGAGGTGGTTGTCATGTCCTTCAGGGGATCTTCCTGACCCAGGGATCGAATCCGGGTCTCCTGCATTATAGACAGATTCTTTACCACTGAGCCAACAGGGAAGCCCATTGAGCGCTAAATATGTGATGTATTTTCTTATTCAATACTTTATAACAACTCTATGAGATGGGCACTGTCATGACCACATTTGATAGGTAAGGAAACAGAAGCACACAGAGTAAAGCAATTGCTAGTTTACTGATAGTGCTAGGAGGTGACAGAGTCCTATTTTGAACCTAGGAAGTGTGGTTCCACAAATAAACTAGGCTAAGCCTGAATTAAGCGTAACATTAAATTAGTCTAGTAAAACCGACTTATCCCGAGAATAACCTTTAAAAGGAAACTGAAAGGGAACTTCCTTGGTGCTACAGTGGATTAGAATCCACCTGCCAATGCAGAGAACACGTGTTTGATCCCTGGTCCAGGAAGATTTCACATGTCCTGGAGCAACCAAGCCCATGTGCCGCAAGTCCTAAGCCTGAGTGCTGCGACTACTGGAGCCTGAGCCCTCTAGAGCCACACACTGCAACTGCTGAGCCCACGTGCTGCAACTACTGAAGCTCAAGTGCCTAGTGCCTTGCTCTGCAACAAGAGAAGCCATTGCAGTGAAAAGGCTGCACATTTCAACTCGAGGGTAACCTCCACTCGCTACAACTAGAGAAAGTCTGTGCAAAGCAGCAAAGACCTAGCACAGCCAAAAATAATAAAAATTGAAAAGAAATTTAAAAAGGAAATGAAAGGAAATGATAGATTTTAATATAAGGTGTTAAAATGCTTGAATTTCAGTGTAGTTTGTATGAAACTATTAGGTACCTTTCACTTCTAATTCATATTGAATCTATTATGTGTATTCTAAATGAAAATTAGCAATGCTATTAGAACTTGACTTGTGAAGTTCTCGAAGAAACCCCTTTATGGGGCCAGATCTCTGTCTCTACATTCTCCAACAGCAAAAGCATTGCCAAGTTCTTACTTTATGTTAGTACTTTCATAATTTATATTGACATAAAATTGTATTTTGCACTGTTTTAAGATTTCTGGGCTTTACATTCTCTATTGCAGCTAGAGGCAGTTCACAGAAAACTTGGATTCGCTCTTTCTGACATCTTTGTGGTTAGTAATTATACCTCAGAGTGGGAGCTGGAGCCTGTCATAGATGTCCTGATCCTCTCTGCACTGAAAGAGATGCTGCGGGCTGCAGATGACTTCTTAGAGAATTTTCCTCTTGAGAAAACAGGTAGATGTGTTTGATGGTGTAAAAGCTTCAAGGTGTCCACTAAGTGGCTACTTCCAGTTTGGGTGTATACTGGACCTACACTACTTCTTCCCCTTCTTGTCTTGTTTTAAAATGAAAATTTGAAATGATTCACCTCTGTCTTAACAGACCAAGCAGTATCCTTGTTCTCTTTTGTCAAACTGGGCGTTGCTGCTTGGGACTCAGAAAGGGATTGACTCAGCATTGTTTCTGATCAGATGTGATCTTTGATTATTGGTCCTTCCTTGAAGCTTTATACTTATGCCTGTTTTTTGACTTGACTTTTCAATGGCTTTCCCTCATCAGAGCCTGTCTTAATGCAGTGTAATCAGTTCTGGGTAGAGGTGGGTGCTTTTCCTGTTTATGACTTCAGATTTTAGTATTATGTGTATTTCCTGTTATCAACCTGTGTATAGTACATGCTGCACTGTTCCAATCAAAGATAAGGCAGGAGTGTTAACCTAAACTCAAATCTTATTTCAGTTTGTGAGAAATCAGAGTATCATATTATCTCTGGCTCTCTCCCTTGCAAACTCTTGGGAAACTCTCACATTACTGTGTTTGCGGTTCTGACTTAGCCATCCTGGTTTTCCCATTCCTTCTCTTCCTCATGGGGTATGCACTCCCAAAGTCAGAGTTGGCTTAGACCTGCTGTAGCCCAGTGTTTCTTCTTCCTACTGGTTGCTTTTTCCTGCTGCTGCTAAGTCGCTTCAGTCCTGTACGACTCTGTGCAACCCTATAGACGGCAGCCCACCAGGCTCCCCCGTCCCTGGGATTCTCCAGGCAAGAATACTGGAGTGGGTTGCCATTTCCTTCTCCAATGCAAGAAACTTAAAAGTGAAAGTGAAGTCGCTCAGTCGTGCCCGACTCTTAGCGAACCCATGGACTGCAGCCCACCAGGCTCCTCCACCCGTGGGATTTTCCAGGCAAGAGTACTGGAGTGGGTTGCCATTCCCTTCTCCGTGGTTTTCCCTGGATAACCCATTAAGAATATGTTGTTTTCCTTTACTCAGAGATCAGAAGAAAGAAATAATCAAATGTGAATAAAGAAAATAAGTTAGCATGTTGCATATTAAAGCTTTTAATTTCATCATAGAGGAGTGAAAAGTGTGAAATGAGAAAACACGGGAAAAAAGGAAGCAGTTGAACCTGAGGGGGATATTTTATTTAAATCTAGAATGGAATTACACATACAAAATCATAATACCTATAAAGAGGAGCAGCACAATTTAAGTCATTAATTGTATAAAAGACTAATAATTTCTTTAAAAATTATGTTCTGTATCTGTGAAAAATTAAAGTTTCTTCTTATAAAACTGAAGTCTAACTTGAGTGTGTGCATACGTGTGTATATGTGGTATGTGTGTGTGATTTTGGAAAAGATTATTCTAATATGACTTGTCAACATCTTCTGACCTTCACCCATATTGTCTTAATTTTTGCCTTCTTATGTTATTTCTAAAGTGCTTGATTCTCTTTGGGTCCCTGTTAATGTTGTATTCTTTAACCTAAAGCCATTTTTGTTTGAATATCTGAACACTTCTTCAAAGATGTAGCAAATTAATATTACATAGAGATTTAAGTTCATGTAGCAATGAAAATTAAAGAGCTATAACTATATATAGCAGTATTGATAAATATTAAAAATATACTATTGACCAAAAGGAGAAAGATATGAATGAATCTATACATGATGAATAGATTTATATAAATCTCACAGAAGTGCTAAGTAAAACAAAGGGAATGATAATATTAAAAATGATGATGGTCATAAAAATGAAGATGGTAATTTTATTTCAAGTGGAGAGGGGCTCTATGTAATATACTGTAATTTATTATCTGTTCTATTAATACTATTCATAGGCCTGGGGATTATCTCCAATTTGGGACTGTTATGAATAATGCTACTACAAAGATTCTTATACACATCTTTTGAGGCACATATAAAAATTGTCCCTAAGATGTATAACTGAGAAATTGCTAGCTCATTGGGTCTGTCTACATATCTTCAACTTTATTGGAAACAATCCAAAAGCCTATTGACAGGTGAATAAGTAAAAAGATGTGGTATATCCACACAATGGAATACTACTCAGCAATAAAAAGAAGGAAATATTTTTACAGGCAAGTGTAGGAGACAGGAAGAATAAAAGAAAAACAGGCCCCGGCAACGGCCACAAAATAAATTTGTAATTATTGATAAACTGGATGCTATAAGGCATGAGACTCTTGGAACAAGTCCAGAGGGAACAGTTCATCATCTTGAAAACAAGATATGATCCTGCAACCCCAGACTGTTTCTCAACTGGCGTCTCAGAGTCCCACTTTTACATATCTGGTGGAAAATCTATAGATAAGAATATCAGTCTTAGTTACGATTTGTTATTGGTTACTGTTTCTTAATTACTCAATGGTTAATGATCATTTTCTTCTTTGGCCCTGAAAGCTACATGAGTTATAGTTTAGCTCCCCGCATATTCTTTCCTTCACGGCTGAAGGTATTATAAAGCTGGCTTGGGTTCAATTTCGGCACCTTCACCTTGGAGCGGTGTTGGTCCCCTGATCCTCGCTTTTATCTGAATTCTTGTGTCTTGTTTCTCATTCTCTCGCCGTATCGCGCTTTCGGAAACCCTGCTTGTCGAGCCAGTCTCGACAGGCAAAAACATACACAAATCAGGTAGACTATTTTATTTCTTTACCTCCCAAGGTGGAGGGGGTTTGCGAAGCGTAAGTAGCCACCTGGTGCTTCTGCAGGAGCTAAAAGTGTCCTTTGTTTCGGTCAGAATGGTGGTGAAATGGATATTTGCTTTAATAACATTTTTAAGTTGAATATTTGTATTTTATGTACTTTCCTGCCTGTATTGTATATTCCATACTAACAGAAAAAAATTAATATCATAGAAAACTTTTGGAATTATGCAGAACTGGGTCTAAATCCTATTATGCCACATAATTTGCAATCTTTTAAAAAATCTTTAATTTCCCATCTTACATAGATATGTCATAAACACTAAATTAGATAATATACGTAACTAAATCATTAGGTAATATATATAATTAGATAATATATGCCTATAAATAAATAATATATGTAACTACATTAATATGTATAATGTATAATATATATAAGATATATATGTAATTAATAACATATGTGAATTAGGTGATATTCGTAACTACATTAATCATTAGTGTAGGCACTTAGAAACATAAACCCAGATACTGAAGGACATTGCTAGTCTTATATTACAACAAACCAATAATCAACTATCAATCTCTCTATTGTAAATTTAATTTTATTGTAGTTGAAAATAAACATAAGATTTGGACTTGGTAACTCATAAAAAATGAAAGAAACAAAATTGAATTAAATTTTTTTTCTTTCTTTTTGTTTGTTTGATATGCAGTTTAAAGAAGATACACCTTTAGCTTTAGGAGCATCCAACGTCTGGGATTCAAAATCTCAGTCAACAGAAACAAACTAAATGATTGGGTCATTTCTGCCCCCTAGTGGTCAATGCTCTAAATGGCGAAGATGCTGCTGCTGCTACTGCTGCTAAGTCACTTCAGTCCTGTCCGACTCTGTGTGACCCCATAGACGGCAGCCCACCAGGTGGTAAAGGTCAAATTTTGAAGCTCAAATAAAAACTAAGGCTTGTTGAAATGGAAGATGATTTTCTCCTGGTGTTGAATATATGACAGCATTTGGAAATGCTGAGTTCTGTGCTAGAATAATTTATTCCTGGCGTTATTTCAGACATTATTCATGCATGTTTGCAAACTAAGGTATTATTAACATATCCTATTTTAGCATGTTTAAATAGAAATTTGAATGTATAATGCTCAAGGCCTATGGTGATCAATAAACACATAAAATGGGAACTTTTGTCTTTTGCTTTAAAACAATGTTATTCCCAATGACATTACTTTTGGATAATGAGGTTCGAACCCACTTACACATGAGTTAATTTGTGCAGGCAAATTACATTCATGTAGAACAGAAGAAACATTATGCTTCAAGAGTCATGTTCCTTCAATGTGAATTTATATTTGATTTAGTATTATTCTATACGAAAAAAGAGTCTGCAAATTAGTTACTATAGCACATTGCTCCAAAAACATGAAAATGTGCCCTGGTTCCCTACCAATGCTTCTTTCAGAGACTTATGATGAATTCCTTTGCCTACACAGCATTATGTCCAAACTTCTTAGGATATTTTTCCTAATCTGGACATTCTTGATCTCAAACACTAAACAAGTGCTCCACTGAGTGACTTCCTCTTCCTAACGGTTTTATGCATTGTCCCATCTCCATGCGATTGTTTATACTTTGGGGAAGTTATTTAATTTCTACGTACCTTGTTTTCTCATCTGGCAAATGGGAATAATTATAGTACCTACCTCAGAGAATTGTTTTGAGGATTAAATAAAAGTATACTTAAAATACTTTTTGAAGTTTCAGAAACACAGTAGACAGTAAATGTTGTTGCTGTTGTTGTTTAGTCGCTAAGTCATGTCCAACTCTTTTGTGATCCCAGGAACTGTAGCCTGCCAGGTTCCTCCATCCATGGGATTTCCCAGGCAAGAATACTGGACGAGGGGGCCATTTCCTTCTCCAGAGGATCTTCCAGATGCAAGGATTGAACCCATGTCTCCTGCATTGGCAGGCAGATTCTTCACCACTGAGCCACTAGGGAAGCCTAGGCAGTAAACAAATGCCTATTGCTATTCATGTTTCCCTTCTGTAGTATTTCATCTTGTATACCTCTCTGCTGCTAAGTCACTTCAGTCATGTCTGACTCTGTGTGACCCCATAGATGGAAGCCCACCAGGCTCCCCTGTCCCTGGGATTCTCCAGGCAAGAACACTGGAGTGGGTTGCCCTTTCCTTCTCCAATGCATGAAAGTGAAAAGTGAAACGGAAGTCGCTCAGTCATGTCTGACTCTTAGTGACCCCATGGACTGCAGCCCACCAGGCTCCTCCGTCCATGGGATTTTCCAGGCAAGAGCACTACCACCTGCCAATCAGGAATTGATTTCTCTGTCATTTGCATTCTGCTGACTCTTTCTAGACACTGTTCAAGCATTATCACACTATATGTTATTTAGCTACATGGTCATGTATGGGCACACTGCTTTTTGTGGTCAGTTCACTTAGTACAGTTTCTGTGAATAATAGATGTTCAGTAATGTTTGAAGGAATTAAATGAAGTGATTAGAAAACATGTGAAGACTTATGTGGATGTGAACCTGATTCCTGAAAACCGAGCTGAGAATAACATCAAAAAATCTACAGCTGATTCTTGAGCAACACATGTTTAAACTGTGGGTCCACTGATAGTAGATCTTTTTCAGTAAATATACTGGACAAAATTTTGGAGATTTGCACTGGTTTGAAAAAATTACCAATAAACCATGTAGCCTAGAAATATAAAAAAAGTGAAGAAAAAGTAGGTATGTCATGAATGCATAAAATATATGAATATTCTACCTATTTTATCATTTATGGTCATAAAATACATACAAATCTATAATGAAAACTTAAAATTTATCAAAACTTATGCATTAAAACACGTAAAAACCATACTTGGCACCATTCATAGCCGAGAGAAAAGTAAAAAGCAATGTAAAAAAGTGTAACGATGCAGTGTTAAATCATAACTGTAAAATTAGCTGCAGTACACACTGTACTACTGTACAGGCAACTCCAGCTGCTGTTTAGGTGAGCTTAGGTGTTGTGAGGGTCTGTGAAAAATGCCACGTGATGCTCATCATCTCCATATGTGCAGTTCCTCTCTCCAGTAAACTGTGCATCACAGTAGAAAGTGATCTTTTCAGTTCTTGTGTGGTTTTCATCATGTTTAGTTCTATACCATAAACCTTGGTTAACACCATGGGACCCATATGAAGTGCCGCTAGTGAGGTTGGAAGTGCTCCCAAGAAGCAGAGAAAAGTCATGATGGTATTACAAGAGGAAGTTTAATTGCTGGATATGTACCCTAGATGGAGGTCTGCAGCTTCTGTTGCCTGCCATTTCAAGATAAACAAATCCAGCATAAGGACCATTGTAAAAACAAATAAACGAACAAAACAACAACAACAACAAACCCCAAAAAAGGAAATCCATGAAGGCATAACTGCATCTACACTAGCAAGCAGGAAAACTTTGCACTTTTTGCAAAATATCTTTTTATCCTGTATTGAAAATGCAGTTTTTATGCAGGTGCAGGCATATGTATAGACTAATATGTTTCAAAAAAAAGTGAAGTTATTATATGACAATGGAAAGCCAAAGGAAGGTAAAGGATCTAAAGCTGTAGAATTTAACAGTGAAGGATGGTGTGATAATTTTAGAAAGATGTTGGCTTTAAAAATATCAAGATAACAGGAGAGGCAACCTCCACTGACCAAGAGGCAGCAGACAATTTCCTGGAAAGAGTATCTCCAGGAATTATTAACATTTATTAATACAGAAGGGAAATGTGCACCAGGATTTAAGGCAGGAATGGATAGCTTAGCTCTCCCATTTTGTGCAAATGCAGTCGGGTTTGTGATCAGAACTGCCTGTATCTATAAAGCTGCTAACATCTGAGCCTTGACAGGAAAGGATATATACCAGCTGTTAGTCTTCTGGTTGTACAGCAAGAAGTCCCAGACAAGGAGAAGTCTTTTTCTGGATTGGTTCCATTGATGCTTTGTCCCTGAAGTCAGGAAATACCTCTCCCATAAGGCACTACCTTTTAAAGATCTTTTGATATTGGATAATGTCCCTAGCCACCCAGAACCTCATGAGTTCAGCACCACAGGCGCTGAAGTGGTCTACTTGCTCCCAAACACAGTGTCTCAGATTCAGATTCCAGATCAAGGCTTCTAGGGACTTTAAAGCTCATTACACATGGTACTCTATGGAAAGGATTGTCAATCCTGTGGAAGAGAACCTCGATGGAAACAACATTATGAGAATCTGGAAGGATTACACCACTAAAGATGCCATCGTTATTGTAAAAAAACCTGTAAAAACCATAAAGCCTGAAACAATAAGTTCCTGTGGAGGAAATTGTTTCCAGATGTTGTGCGTGACTTCTCAGGATTTATGACAGAGCTCATCAAGGAAATTATGAAAGAGACTGTGGATGTGGCAAAAAAAGATAGGGTGGTGGCTGTGAAGGGTTTCAGAATATGGATCTTGGAGAAATTCAAGAGCTAATAGACACCACACAAGAGGCATTATCAGAAGATGACTGAGTGCTTCTGAACCAGTGCCAGACAATGGAGAAGATGTACATGAAGCAGTGCCAGAAAAAAAAACAAACAAAAAACTAACGTTAGACAAAAGCCAGAAGGGTTCTGACTTTTCAAGACTGCTTTTGCATTCTTTTATGACATGGATGATCTCTCCTATGATTTGGGCACTGAAGTGAATGGTAGGAGGATTCAGTCTGTATAGAAACATTTTGAGAGAAATGAAAAGCGAAGTCAGACAGAAGTTATGATATATTTCCATAGTTACACTAAGTGTGCCTGACCCTCCTGCTGCTCTTTCCACCTCCTCTCCCTCTTTGGTCTCTGCCACTCCTGAGACAGCAAGACCAACCTTCCTCTGCAGCCTACTCAACATGGAAATGGCAAGGATGAAGACCTTTATGATGATTTATTTCCACTTAATGAACAGTAAATGGTCATCATGCTGTACAGTTAATAAACTTATCTGTTGTGTATGTTCATGTAAAAATCTAATAACTGTAGGACAAAAACCATAGGAGATATTTTTGTGTCATCATCATTGTCACCTAAGTGTTCATATTCTGTTAATTCCTCAAAATAATTTTTATATCAGAGGGCATATTTTGGGGTGACATATCCTGATTTCCTTCTGTTGAAAGAGAAAGCTGCTACCTCTCTACATAGGCAGAGAGGACAATGTGGTGAGATGGTGTTACCAGAACCAAGAAGCCAAAGCTTTCTGGAGGAAACTGTAACTACAGTGGGAGCTTCCTGGTGAGAAGTGAAACTGCAGAGGGTGGACTGTCCCATGGAAGCTGGAGCCGTAAGAAGGACTTAGATGCTGCTGAAGTCACACCCAAGGGCGAGAAAGGAACTGACAGGGCCCCCATCTCTGCACTACAAACTGCCTTCTAGTCTCTAGCTGGCAACTCCCACTGGCCAAACTCAGCCATAAATCAGATGAGGTGGAAGCCTGGATGAAACAGTCTGTAGGAATGGGCTTGTCTGTGATGTGGATTGGAATGGGTTGCAAACCTGAGGAACAGATCTGGAGGCAGAAGTGCAGCTGATCCTTCTCTAACTTCTTTTCTTTCCCACAAATTACATTTCTATCTCTGGTTTTCTGGTAAATCCTAAACACAAGATGCATATTCATGCCTTTACTACTATTCCTGCAGCACAGAACAAAATCTCTATGCTTTTTGTCCTATTAAAATTTAACCAATTGTTCAAAGTCCAACTGGTATACCACACTGTTTTAAAACATTTCTCATACTGTCAGTTAAATATTATATTCCATTGGTTCTTTATCTTTGCTTATGCTTCTGTTGCAGCAGTAATTTTTGCCTTACAGTAGGGCTTCCCTGGTGGCTCAGATAGTAAAGAATCTGCCTACAATTCAGGAGACCTGGGTTCAGTCTCTGGATCAGGAAGATCCTCTGGAGAAGAGAATGGCAACCTACTCCAGTATTCTTGCCTGGAGAATTCCAGGGACAGAGAAGCCTGGTGGGATACTGTCCATGGGTCTCAAAGAGTCAGACATGACTGAACAACTAACACACAAAGTGTTTCATGTGTAGGTCCTTTTCTCTCAGTATTGAAAACACATTTAGCTATTGCTTGATGAAAAGTTCCCATGGGCTCAACACTTCCTTTAGTGCTCAAATTAGTGTGAAAACATTGCCTAGTATGGTCTTACCTCTACTAACAGCTCAAGGACCCTGGTACATAGTCTGTCTCTCTCTCTAGACACCAGGGAGGACTTCTGTTAACTCAGAAATGGGAGGAAAATAACTTTCTTCCTGAGGCATGGAAAATTTGAAACTACAATGGATGTCAGGATTTTGTCCTCACTTTCTCTGGAGAATTCACCATCCTAGCATGAGGGCTGCCATCTATGGGGTCGCACAGAGTCGGACACGACTGAAGAGACTTAGCAGCAGCAGCAGCATGATTCTAATTTGCTTAGGGGAAAAAAGTGCATTGAGTTTCTTTTGAAAGATCATTTTCTCCTAAAGACAGAAAGTTTTCTACCTCTTTTTCAAGACAAGCCTGCAGAGGGTGAGATGCTTTTCCTTTACCAGTGGTTATGATTTATCAACACAAATGTTAGGCTTGGTCAGTATCTGCTGTATCTGTATGTCAAACCACATATTTTCCAGTGCATCAAATAACAACTTTCCCAGCACTGTGGGAGGAGATAAATTCACCTGTTTAACATCATTCTTTATTGAACATCTATGTACTGTAAACTGTGCAGGTGTCTTGAGAAGGGTCATTCTGCACAAAGTTTAGTCACAACGATAGCTGGATGGCAAGGCAGTTCTTTACAGGGATGTGGACTGGGGCTGTTGAAGGTTCTTGATTTAAAGTGACACAATTTAACTGCATCATAGCAATGCCAATAACATGCATTTCAATGTATCATTCTCAGTCATTCCAAGATCTCAATATCTAGAAGCTTGCAAATATTTTGTAGTCTCTGCAAACTTGAGATATTCTTCAAGTCTCAAGCTATGAGTTTTTTAGACTTACTCCTTTAGTGTTCTAATTTTGCTCCTTCTCCATGCATATTTTGTTTTTAAAACATTTGGCAGTCATCTGGGCTACATTTTCTTTGCATTCCATATGCATGGAAAACATGCTTATCCTGAAAATCATGTAAATTGTGTTATAAGAATGGGCTCCTAGTTGTATTCAAGAAAATTGATTCCTTCCAACCTTCATGATCATTATTCATGAGAATCCCCATTGTGTAGCGTATTTTCCCCAATTCTAGAGTTTGGGGAGTGTAGTATTAAAACGGGACTCTGGAAGCATACAGTCAACATTTTGCTTTGTTGTTAAGTAGCTCTAAGATTTGAGTTTAATTTCTTTACTTCTGTAAGACTTAGGTTTTTCATTTGTAAAGTTAAGAGCTTGGACTTCGCAAGATTAATTCTAAGCCCTTTTACAGGTCTGAAATTCTATGATATTATAATGACAAAAATCCTGATGTAAATATTTGCATATATGGGACAGGCAGTTAAAACTCTATAAAGTACATCCCTCTGACACATGAAGTTCTAAGCAATTAAACTTGATTTTGAAAGTATCTTCGCTGTACGAGTGGTGGGAGAAATCTTTAAATAAAGACATGGGCCCCTGTAAGTTACAAACTCTTTTTCTGTGACTTTTCTCTCACCTTTTCATAGTTTTCCATTCAAAACAAGTTTTATCACCATTTGCAGCCAAGTAGAATCAAAGTAGGATATAAAAACCGATCCATGTTTATACCATTTTCGTACATCATTTAAGATTACCACATGATGCACCAAATATCTGTAATTGGTTCCAGTTTCTCATTTATGGGCTCCAATAACACCACTGTATGTCCAGAGAAGCGAGAATATCATTTTACTTCAACCAGGTTGAGTCCGTGACTAAGAAGAGATAAGTTCATAATTGGCAATAAGAGCTGGGAAGTGGGCAGAGAGGAGAATGACAATCCATGGGGAGAGGGAGAAAAAGGCAGAGCAGTGGGAGAGAGAACTGGGGAAACTGAGAATCTGACTGCACTGAGAAGGAATGATCTCCCAGGTCTCTGGAAGCTCCCACGTGGATCGCTGATCAGTATGTTGGCTGGGTCACTCTATTCAGCTGCTCAATTCATGTTTTCTCTTTTTTTCCTTTTTCTCTTTGCTGCTGTTAGTCACAGAATGAATTGGTTGCATTAGAGACAGCATCAGTCATAAAACCACAATACATTTTATTTTCCCTGGACAACATTTATTATTGCTGTTTTCCCTTAATGTCAGTTATTGCAGAAATTTAGAATAATATACAGAATTAAGAGGCTTTCCATGTGGCTCAGTGGGTAAAAAATCTGCCTCCAATGCAGGAGCCATGGAGGATGGGTTTAATCCCTGGATTGGGAAGATCTCCTGGAGAAGGGCATGGCAACCCACTCCAGTATTCTTGCCTGGAAAATTCCATGGACAGAAGAGCCTGGCAAGCTACAGTCCATGGGGTTGCAAAGAGTTGGACACAACTGAAGCAACTGACCATGCATGCATGCACAGGGTTATGAAGCAAAAAGTCACAAGGGCTAACTGTAATCCATTCACTCTTTGAATCATCACTTATTAATTTATACGATACTTCAGTTCAGTTCAGTCGCTCAGTCATGTCCACTCTGTGACCCCAAAAACCGCAGCACGCCAGGCCTCCCTGTCCGTCACCAACTCCCAGAGTCCACCCAAACCCATGTCCATTGTATCAGTGATGCCATCCAATCATCTCATCCTCTGTCATCCCCTTCTCCTCCTGCCCTCAATCTTTCCCAGCATCAGGGTCTTTTCAAATGAGTGAGCTCTCCCCATCAGGTGGCCAAAGTATTGAGGTTTCAGCTTCAACATCAGTCCCTTCAATGAACACTCAGGACTAATCTCCTTTAGGATGGACTGGTTGGATCTCCTTGCAGGCCAAGGGAGTCTCAAGAGTGTTCTCCAACACCACAGTTCAAAAGCATCAATTTTTCTGTGCTCAGCTTTCTTTATAGTCCAACTCTCACATCTATACATGACTACTGGAAAAACCATATTCTTGATCAGACAGACCTTTGTTGGCAAAGTAATTTCTCTGCTTTTTAATATGCTGTCTAGGTTGGTCATAACTTTCCATCCAAGGAGCAAGTGTCTTTTAATTTCATGGCTGCAATCACCATCCACAGTGATTTTAGAGCCCAGAAAAATAAAGTCAGCCACTGTTGCCACTGTTTCCCCATCTATTTCCCATGAAGTGATGGGCCGGATGCCATGATCTTAGTTTTCTGAATATTGAGTTTTAAGCCAACTTTTCACTCTCCTCTTTCACTTTCATCAAGAGGCTCTTTAGTTCTTCTTCACTTTCTGCCATAAGGGTGGTGTCATCTGCATATCTGAGGTTATTGATATTTCTCCCGGCAATCTTGATTCCAGCTTGTGCTTCCTCCAGCCCAGTGTTTCTCATGATGTACTCTGCATAGAAGTTAAATAAGCAGGGTGACAATATATAGCCTTGACATACTTCTTTTCCTATTTGGAACCAGTCTGTTGTTCCATGTCGAGTTCTAACGGTTGCTTCCTGACCTGCATACAGGTTTCTCAAGAGGCAGGTCAGGTGGTCTGGTATTCCCATCTCTTTCAGAATTTTCCACAGTTTATTGTGATCCACACAGTCAAAGGCTTTGGCATAGTCAATAAAGCAGAAATAGATGTTTTTCTGGAACTCTCTTGCTTTTTGGATGATCCAGTGGATGCTGGCAATTTCATCTCTGGTTCCTCTGCCTTTTCTAAAACCAGCTTGAACATCTGGAAGTTAACGGTTCACATATTGCTGAAGCCTGGCTTGGAGAATTTTGAGCATTACTTTACTAGTGTGTGAGATGAGTGCAATTGTGCGGTAGTTTGAGCATTCTTTGGCATTGCCTTTCTTTGGGATTGGAATGAAAACTGACCTTCTCCAGTCCTGTAGCCACTGCTGAGTTTCCCACATTTGCTGGCATATTGAGTGTAGCACTTTCACAGCATCATCTTTCAGGGTTTGAAACAGCTCAACTGGAATTCCATTGCCTCCACTAGCTTTGTAGTGATGCTTCCTAAGGCCCACCTGACTTCACATTCCAGGATGCCCAGCTCTAGGTGAGTGTGAGTGATCACACCTTCATGATTATCTGGGTTGTGAAGATCTTTTTTGTACAGTTCTTCTGTGTATTCTTGCCATCTCTTCTTAATATCTTCTGCTTCTATTAGGTCTATACCATTTCTGTCCTTTATTGAGCCCATCTTTCCATGAAGTGTTCCCTTGGTATCTCTAATTTTCTTGAAGAGATCGCTAGTGTTTCCCATTCTATTGTTTTCCTCTATTTCTTTGCATTGATCACTGAGGAAGCCTTTTTTATCTTTCTTTGCTCTTCTTTGGAACTCTGCATTCAGATGGGTATATCTTTCCTTTCCTCCTTTGCTTTTTGCTTCTCTTGTTTTCACAGCCATTTGTAAGACCTCCTCAGACAGCCATTTTGCTTTTTTGCATTTCTTTTTTTGGGGGCTGGTCTTGCTCCCTGTCTCCTGTACAATGTCTTGAACCTCCATCCATAGTTCATCAGGCTATCAGATCTAGTTCCTTAAATCTATTTCTCACTTCCACTGTATAGTCATAAGGGATTTGATTTAGGTCATACCTGAATGGTCCAGTGGTTTTCCCCACTTTCATCAATCTAAATCTGAATTTGGCAATAAGGAGTTCATGATCTGAGCCACAGTCCGCTCCCGGTCTTGTTTTTGCTGACTGTATAGAGCTTCTCCATTTTTGGCTGCAAAGAATACAATCAGTCTGATTTTGGTGTTGACCATCTGGTAATGTCCATGTGTAGAGTCTTCTGTGTTGTTGGAATAGGGTGTTTGCTATGACCAGTGCGTTCTCTTGGCAGAACTCTGTTAGCCTTTGCCCTGCTTCATTCTGTACCCAGGTGTTTCTTGACACTTCAGGGTAATCAAATCCCCTCACCAAAATCAAAGATAAGGAAAGTCATCAGTGCACAGTAAAACTAAGTTTGAAGCATCTGAATAAAAACACTGTTCACTTCGTTGTCTCAGGTGCCTGCCAAGAAGTACATGAATATGCAAACAGTGGAGAATCAGGTAGGATCTTGGCACTATGTGTCATCAACAAAAACTGCCTGAGAGTTCTTCCTAAAAATGAATCATTAAGAGGGTTTGTGTGCATGTGTGCTCACTCAGCTGTGTCTGGCTCCTTGGGACCCCAAAGACTATAGCCCACCAGGCTTTTCTGTCCATGGGATTTTTTCAGTAAGAATACTGGGGTGGGTTGCCTTTTCTTTCTCCAGGGGATCTTCCCAACCCAGGGATTGAACCCATGTCTCTTGTGTCTCCTGCATTGGAAGGTGGATTCTTTACCATTCAGCTACCTGGGAATCCCTAAGAGTGTTTCCACTTTGGCTCAAATGGGTGACCCACTGGTCTAATGTGGTGTTCCCTTGCAGGAGCTATGAAAATTCATCACAGTTAAATGTTCAATTGATTTTCCAGTCAAAGTTCCAAAATTATTTAATGGGAAAAGATAGCCTTTTAAAAACCTATGCCAGAACAAATGGATAAATAAACGAATGGGGAAAAGAAACTCTAACCCTGATCTCACCCCATATGCAAACATTAACTCAAAATGAGTTATAAAATTAATTGTTAGAGCTAAAATTATTAAATTTCTAGAAGAAAGCTTTAAGACAAAATCTTTATGACATTGAGCAAGGCAGATTTCTTAATAGACTCTAAAAGCCACATAAAAGAAAAAAAATCAAAATTGATTAGATCAAAATTAAAAACGTTTTCTCTTTGAAGCACCTTGTTAAGAAAAGCACTGAGAGGGAAAAAATGAAACTATATCAACAAAATGCTGATATCAGGAAAGTAAACACTTTATCCAGAACATATAAAGCACTCTTACTCAAAGAGAAGAAAATTTTTTTTAATACGCAAAAGGCATGGCATATTTCACAAAAATGGCCAATATTCACAGAGGATGATCAACATCAGTAGTCATCAAGAAGATCCAAATGAAAATGTTAGTGAGATATCCCTATACACTCATCTGAATGGCTCAAGTCAAGAAGATGGACAATACTTCTCACAAAAGATGTGAAGCAACTGAAACTATCATACCTTGATATGGAAATTCAAAATAGCACATTAACTTGGAAGATAATATGGTGTAAGTAAGTAAGTGTAAGTTGCTTAGTCATGTCCAACTCTTTGTGACCCCATGAACTGAAGTCTGTCAGGCTTCTCTGTCCGTGGAATTCTCCAGGCAAGAATACTGGAGTGGGTTGCCATTTCCTCTTCCTGGGGATCTTCCTAACCCAGGGATCAAACCTGGTCTCCTATGTTGCAGGCAGATTCTTCACCTTCTGGCCCAACAGGGAAGCCCCTTCTTATGAAATTAAACATGTTTTATGATCTGATACAGCAATCCCATTCTAGATATTTATCTAATGAAAAGGAAAACATATGTCCATACAAAGACTTGTACATTCATGTTTATTGCAGCATTGTTTATAATAGCAAAACCCCTCAACTGATGAATGGATAAATTGTGTTATATGTAGTATATCCATATATGATAGTTTATCTTATGACCTGACCTTATCGTGGAATGTTCAGATGTCTCTCTGTGTGTGGTTCTGTGTGTGCTCAGTCATGTCCAACTCCTTGCGACCCCCTCTGTCCATGGAATTTTCCAGGCAAGAGTTCTGCAGTGGGTTGCCATGTCCATCTCCAGGGGATCTTACCAACCCAGGGATTGAGCCCATCCTCTTGCATGTCCTGCAATGTCAGGCAGATTCTTAACGATTGTGCCACCCAGGAAATTAGGCATTATTTATGGTTAAGTCTTTGGCTATTTCCAGAAGAGACTGGCATTTGAATTGATAAACTGAATGAGGTGCATTGCCCTCCCCAATATGGGTTGGCATCTTTCAATCTGTTGAGGGCTTCAATAGGATATAAAGGTGGAGGAAGGGGTGATTTGCCCTGTCTGCCCAACTAAATCCTTAATTAAGCTATTAAACATTTAAATTTTGAAAAGTAAACCTATCCACAAAGAAAACCCCATTCCTAGATGAATTCGTCAAAGTATCTTACATACTTTTACACACAGAGTGGAAACACTTCCAAACTTATTTATGAGGTCATCATCAAATTAATTTCCAAATATGTCAAAGATAAAACAGTAAAACAAAAGCCAATATTTTGTCACTATCACAGTATATATATTTATATGTGCTTGAATTTTGCAATATATTGTAGTTTTCATGGTAAAAATTTGGGCCCCTCCTTTTTTTGCTAAATTTACTCCTGTTTCATATCTTGATGTTCTAGTACATGATGATAGTTTCTAATTTTACTTTAATATTTTTAATTGTGATTATTACAGCAATAAAATTGATCTTTATATTATTGACTATGTCCTGTGATCTTGCTAAATTTATTTTTGGTTCTAGTAGCTTTTGTATAAATTCAATGGGATTTTCTGTGTACATGGTTGATAATGTCCTTGACAAGTAAAGGCAATTTTTAGTCTTTCTTTCCAATATTTATGCTTTGCCTTTATCAATCAAGCCCCTCTCTGTTTGTCTATCTATCTATCTAACATCTATCTCTTTGCCTGATTAAATTGGCTAGTTAAAACCTCCATCACAAGGTTGAACAGAAGTGAGATAGACATCCTTCCCTAAGTTATGATCTTAGCTAGGAAGATTTGAGCCTTTCAAAATTGATATTAGCTGCAAGATTTTCAAATATGCCTTTTATCATGTTAAAGTAATTCCCTTTTATTCCTATTTTTCAAAATTTTTTGTCATGATGGGAGTTAAAGTTTTTCTTGTTTTCTCCCTGCATCTATTGCGATGATCACATGGATTTTTTCCTTTATTTTACTTATATGGTGATTGATTTATTTTTGATTGTCCAACTGATCATTCATTATTAGTATAAGCCATTCTTGGCCATTATACATTTTTCTGTTTGTATATTTATATATTTGTGTATGTGTTTATGGGATTTTGGTGTGTAATTCT
The DNA here is from genome assembly GCF_029407905.1 of Bubalus kerabau. Classification (NCBI taxonomy): domain Eukaryota; kingdom Metazoa; phylum Chordata; class Mammalia; order Artiodactyla; family Bovidae; genus Bubalus; species Bubalus kerabau. The sequence goes on along the minus strand of NC_073629.1, from coordinate 66,473,666 downwards.
TTTTTTCTGGAGATGTCTTTGTCTGATTTTGGCTCCATTACATGAATTGGAAAATGTTCTCTCTTCAGTTTTCTGGAATGGTTTTTGTAGGATTGGTATTATTTTTCCTTAAATGTTTGATAAAATTTATCATTGAATGCTTCTGGGCCTCTCTTTGTGATAAGGATTTTGATTATAAATTCTAATTCTGTAATTGCTATAAGCCTATTTATGTTTTCTATTTCATTTGGGATATCTTTTCATAAGTCATATCTTTCAAGCACATTGTCCATAGGCCAGCTTTATTGGCATTAAGCTGTTCATAATATTTCCTTATTATTCTTTTTTTGTTTTGTTTTTAATTTTATTATTATTATTATTTTTACTTTACAATATTGTATTGGTTTTGCCATACATCAACATGCATCTGACATGGGTCAAAATCTACAGTGATGCATCTCTTTTTTTATTTTTCTTTTCTTTTTGGTCATTATAGCTAGATTTTGATTATTTTATCAATTAATCATTACAAACAACAAGCTTTGGTTCTACTGATTTTCTTCTTTGCTTTTCTATTTCTATTTAATTGATTTTTTCTCTTATCTTTTGTTAGTTATTTACTTTTGAGTTTACTTTATGCTGTCTTTTCTTGGTACTTACCACTAGGGTCTTGTCAATTTTATTAGTCATTTTTAAAAATCAGATTTTGATTTTGTTGATCTCATCCATTATATTTTTGTGTCCTATTTAACTGATTTCTGCTTTTACCATTGTTATTTCTTTCCTTTTACCTCACCATATATGAGCCTACTCCTTTCTTGAAATAGTGATAGGTCTATTTTATCTATGAAAGCATTACTTTTCTTGGAATCTGTTTCAAGTTAACAGACTTTTAATGAGGATAATTAAAGAGTTTCTAGAATTTCCATGAATCAAGACATTTATTGACTATGACTTGCTTACAGCAAGGTCTGCCTTTAAGAAATCAACTAATCACGTGTTGACGTTTTCTACTTCCACGTTTTTGGGAAATAAACAGTCTATGGTTACTGAAAAGCAGGAGGAAATAATGAAGAGAGAAAGGTGGAGGTAATTCAGTTCTGAGTGCTTTGGGGCTCAGTATTTGCATCAATACGTGATAGAATGGGGCAGCTGATGGTACTCAACTGCAACTCTGATTCTCAATGGCAATTCTGACAGCGTAGTTGTCATAGATTTATAGTCTCCCAATGGCATTTTACTTTCTAAAGATGTCCTTGGTACAGAATTCTGTTCTTATGTGGGTTGTAGTTCGGCCTCTTCTGTGGCACACAGTTAATTATATCTGCTACTGTAAAGTGCACTCTTTGAACATTCAGTGAAAATATACTTTATTCCAGGAAGACATCTCCTGGGATTTCCAGCCTTAAGTCACTTTTTTGTGGGAACGAAGCAGACAGCTTTATCATTTGGCAATCCTAGTAGAAAGAGACTTGAGACTATTATTTCCTTTAAAAAGAGAGAAAATAATAGTTCTACCTCTGATTTTAAGAGAGTATTTTGCATCAGAACAAACTTCCTGTCTTGGAACAGAAAGTAATGAAAGTCGGATACAATAAGAGAAGAATAAGTAGGTAAAAACAGCTATTGGAGAGAAACCAAGTCAGCCAAAAATAAAAAAAATACAGCAAGGTGAGCTCTTCTTTCTCTGTACCTTTTACACCTTGAGGGCCTTGATGATTAACAGTTTTGAAAATCAAAGGCCAAATAAAAGCAGAGGCTTAAAGCTTGTTTTGGTCTCACTGGGCTAGTGATGTAAAATAGAGGAGTTCAGAAATACCAAGGAACTCATCACTTCATGGGAAAAGTCCTGAAGAAAACAGAACCATGGAGAAGTAAAACCATCTATATGCTTGGTTTTTGCCCTCATATTATTATACAGTGAAGAACAACACTACTTTGAAGAATCTTAGCTTGTTTTCTGTGTATACACCTGGAGCTTTTCAATTCTTTGTTTGGACTTAACCTCCACAGACCACCAGAGTTGAGATTAGTAAGGGAAATACATAATATAAGCCCTTCCTTTTTCATATTTGTAGTTTAAGATGAACTAACACATCAATGGAATAGCAGTAAAGGACCTTCAAGATACTTGAGAGCAGCTTCTGGTGATGAAGGGACTACAGGTATGAAGAATAAAGAACAATAGATTTTGAGAGTTAGAGGCTGGCTGCATTGGTTCTCATGTTTTCCCTGAAAACCCTTTCACTGGTGTCTCAGGTTGGAGACACTACCTAGGACTTCTTAGCACCTCACCTCACTTTCACCAATTGTGACCTTCAGGCAGGAGTCAGCAACCTTTTCCCACAGAGGCCAGTTAGTAAATATTTGCAGCTTAATGGGTGATGTCCTCTCTGCAGCAATTACTGAACTCTGATGGTGTATTGTTAAAGCAGCCAAAGACAGAAGGTAAGTATGTGGAGATGGCTGTGTTCAAGTAACATTTTATTCACGGACACTGATAATTAAATTTCACATATTTTTCATGCATCAGGAAATATTATTCTTCTTTTGATATTTTCTTCCACCATTTACAATGTAAAAAACATTTTTCACTTGCAAACTGCACAAAATTGGCCCATGGCTGCTGCTTGCTGATCCCTGTCTTAGAGCTTCAGGGTTTCCCCTGGTGGCTCAGATGGTAACAAATATGTCTGCAATATGGGAAACCTGGGTTTGATCCCTGGGTTGGGAAGATACCCTTGAGAAGGGCATGGCAACCCACTCCAGTATTCTTGCCTGGAGAATTCCATGGACAGAGGAGCCTGGTGGGATACAATCAATGGGATCACACAGAGTCGGACACGACTGAGTGACTAACACATTAATGTTAACATGTTAACATCTTAGGGCTTCAAGTCCTTCCTGATATTCTGAATCCTCAGGAGACTCAGTACTGTTTTCCCATAACAACAGCATTATGGATCATATGAGATTTTGAGGAAATATTCTGAGGACGATCTGTTCCTGGAATCAGTTTCAGCCAGTTAATAGCCACACCATCAAGGAAGAGATGATGGCTAGTCAATTTTGTAGTTATTCTCAGTGTATGCTCCAGAAATAATTCACTTGATTTTTCTCCTTCTTTAATTGGCAGACTCTAAACATGGATGAGGAATGATTTAATATGATATGCTATTCCATTAAGAAGGGAAGGTGAAATGAGACAGGATTTTTTGTTGAAATTTTACATTTGTTGTAGCCCATGGGGTTGCAAAGAGTCGGATACAACTTAGTGACTGGACAGCAACGATAAATAACTTCTATTTATGAACAAGTCTAAGACTTGGCTAGATTCTTCCACATTTTCAGGGGGACCATCAGTATTGAAGTAAGTGACTGGCTGGTTGGCTGAAACAGCATTACAGAAACTGACATTTATCCTTGCTCTATGAGTTGAACCAGAGAATGGTCTGAAATAAGAAATTAAAAGAGAAAGATGGGGGAATGACAATAAAATAATAAGGCATTTGATAATACACTTTCAACTGTAAGTAAGATTGTTATAGTTCAGAAATTTATATTAAATTAAAAAAAACAGAAATTCATCCCCAAGATTATAATGTTCATGCAAATCTTTTAAATTCAGACAGGAAAGTATTACACATACATTTTAGGTGTCTATAAGGACACCTAAGGACATCTAAGTTCCAAGACATGTTTCCAACTTTGGAAAAGGAAAATCAAAGCTGATGTTTATAGCAAATTTTGGAAATGGATTTTCTTGCCCCTATCAGAAACTACACTCTGTTTCTTCCCTGAAAGAGTACTTCTAACAAAAGAATTAATTCTGCAGAGTTTCTTTAACAAAGAAAAGGCTTAAGATGAAACATACCAGTATGAGGTCAAGAGGTTGCTTCAGAGAAGAGATCTTTAGCAAGAAATGGAGTATTTAAGTGAAAAGACTCACTCCTGGCTCCCCAAAAAATATAAAGTTGTTCAAGTTAAGCAAGAATTCTGCAAAGGCTATTAATTGAAAGGACCAGTAGATGGCATCAATATGTCAGGATAGACTCAAGGCTCAAGGAAAGAAAAAGGGCAATTTGGCAGCTCCTTACTTCCACGATCTAAGCTTGTACTGTTTGCCTCTCTGATCCTATCTGACACTCTGAGTTACTGCTTCAATTTTATTCCACACTCAGGAAGGGTCCATGAGCACATCCCGGGGGACTTTGGACCTCAGCGAAATGATGTGATCAGAAGAGAGTCATATTTACCATTATAACTTCCCTGCTTCTGTCCCTATGCTAATTTTCCTTTCTTCCTCCCTCCCTTCCTTCATCTTCCCCTTCCTTCTTTCCTCCTTCCCTCATCCCTTCCTCTGAACCTCAGGTACAAATATCTGAGTGAAGTACATTATGCTTACCATCATCACAGGATGAAAATCTGTCTCTTTCTCTCATTTTCCTTCTTTCCCTGGACTTCCAGATAGATCTCCCCATAGGTATTCAAGGAACGTAGTTGGTACCTACCCTTAACAGTATATGCACACATATAGACTATGTGATGTTTGATGCATGTACATATATTTTTAATTTTTATAAATAGTAATATGTCATTGATCTTTGTTTCTTGTTGTTTTCACTCAACACTCCATTTCTAAGAAATGTTCAAGTTGCTATTACTCCTGACTGCTAGCTATTATTATTCCATAGTATACACCTACTATGTTTTACTTGGCTATTCTTTTAGTGATGGACATAACTAGGTCTTGGTTGTTTGGGGGTGATCTTCTATTTTTCTCTTTTCTCTTACGGCATGGTCAGACTTTAGAAAAAACACACTTTGTAAAATGGCTTCCAAAAATGTGATAAACAGTGAATGAAACTGAGGAAACAGTTGTTGGGAAAAACATTCTCAGTTCTTTGCTCTGTTTCTTTAAGCCTTATAGAAAGGCTTTCTGATTCTCATTATTACTAATTTTTACATTTTTTACCAAGGACAAGTTTAAAAACCAAGGAGATATTTATGTTCATTCTACTTTTAAGTTTGTTTTCTCTTGTTCAAACAATGTGTTTTAAAAAGAGAACGAAAATGAGAATTTTAAGAAATTAAAATAACTGGTTCATGCTTTATAACCAACATCATGGCTACTTCTAATCTTACTCTGCTCTACATATATAAAATGTTTTAATGGAAAATGCACATGCATTCTGCAGCATGAAGTATTAGTAAACTTCCCTTGCCAGATAGATGGGCAATACTACATGTCTTTGATACTACAAATTGAATTGTGTTCCTCCAAATTAGTGTTGAAGTCCTAACTCTCCATGTGACTGTGTTGGAGATAGGACATTTAAGGAGACGATTTAAGTTAAATGATGGGATAAAGGTAGAATCCCAATTCTCTAGAACTGGTACTCTTTCATAAGAGGAGGAGGAGACACCAGAGTGTGCTGTCTACCACGTGAGGACCTGGCAGAAAGTCAGCCTTCTGCAAGCCAGGAGGAGGGCCCCTACCAGCATGTGAACGAGTGGTACCCTGATCTCAGACTTCCAGCCTCCAGAACTGTGAGAAAATGTTTCTGTTGTTTAAGCCACTCAGTCTATGATGTTTTATTATGGCAGCCCGGGCTGACTAATGCAAAGGTGCAGATAATAAATATTTTAGGCTTGTGTGCCAGGACCAACATTACAAGGCTTATTCTGGAATGCCTTTCTAAGAGGCTGACAGTTGGCTGAGAAATCAATCACAAGCAGTATCCAATTATGCAAAACTCAAGGTGTTCCTGACAGTGTAAACAGTAAGTGCAAAGTCTTCAAGGTGGTGGAAGTGGCATCCTGCTTGTGGGGGAACAAGAGAATAGGGACAACAATAGGGCCAGTGTCTGGCTTACAGTCTGGCATAAGAGTGTGAGATGTATGAAATAAGGCAGGCTAATGAGGAGGGTGAGGTCCTGGTAAGAATTTGGAAAGGAACTTGGATTATAGTCTAAGGGTCGTGGGACAGTTTTGGTGTGTGTGTGTTTAACTTTGTATTTCTTTTTGGAACACTTTAAAGGCTGAAAGTAACTTCATCTGATTTCTGCTGAAAAAATCACTTTGGCTACCTAATGGAGTGGAAGCTGGGAGTCTAGTTAGTAGGTAATTGCAGACCTGGAATATCGATGCTGGAAAGCATGGGTAAATATCTGGCATTATTTAGATACTGAATCATCTAAATTTATTGATAGAGTCATAACAGAGGGCAAGAGAAAGACAGGATGACACATTGTTTTTATTTTTGGTTTCAATAGCAACAAAAGGGGCAGCGCTATTCACTCAGATGGGGAAAATAGGGAAGGGATAGTTTTTTCCAATGGGTGGGGGAGGTAAGAGTTTATTTTGGAAGTGTTGCATGTAAGATGCTTATTAGAAATGCATGGAATTATTGAATAGGTAGTTATATATACAAGTCCACATCTCAGGGTAGAATGGAGGTTGATGTATTGTCTTCTATATGGAGATAAAAGAAGAGTTTGAGTGGAAGCCCCTAGGGCAGGAGCGAGCAAGACAAAAGAGAAGAAAAGGGCCCAGGGTTGAGGCTGGGGCATTTATAGACTGAGCAAGGGAGGAGCTGCCCTCAAAAGACACCAAGAAAAAACTTTCAGGGAGGCAGGAAGAAAACTTACCACAGGATAGCAGTCATTTTGGAAAAGAGGGTCAGACAGGATTTCCAATTGCTTTGTGCTGACAAGAAGTTGTGAAGAATGAAGATGGATGCCAACCACTGGATTGGCAATGGAGGTGGTCAGTAGACCTGACAAGAGCCATTTGTCTAAGAGAACAGGATGGAAACCCCAGTGGACCGTGTTGAAGAGAGAGTAGAGGTTTGGATTTGGAAGTTAGGAAGGAAATAGGATAAGTACTGGATTTGCCTTCTAAGATTTGAGACTGAAATTCATCCCTGCCATGGACTAACTGAACCAGCTGGGAAAAATCACTTAATTTCTTTGAATTTCATTTTGCTTTTCTGTAAATAAAATGCTACCCATTTGGGGATAAAATGCTACACACTACAGTAGTTATGGGATTCAGTTAAAGAATGCACGGAAAGTGCATTATGCATATAATAGACACAAGAGTTTTTTTCCTTTCACATTCTATTCCCTTGATCCACCCCTTCTGTAGGTTGTGAACGTTTCCATGTAAGGATCCACAGGTGGCCTTTGCAAGTGCCCAGAAACTCTGGGGTTGTGAACACAAAAACTACTTTAAAAAGAAAAAAGAGAGAGAGAGTTTGCTGCTCTAGTTTCCTCACTGTGCTTGCTGTGCAGTCTGTAACTTGGTCTCTGAAGGCCACCCACCTGGGAGAGTGAGAGGATACTGGCCGGATAGGCTGACAACTCTGCTTGAGATTTATCAAAAGGTTCTGGCCTAAGGTCTGTCCACATCTCAGATGGACACTCCTACAGACTGTGAGCAATAGGAGAACATATATAAGCCAAGGGAGATGTACTTTTAAGCAGAAAACGAAGATTCGCCTTGTCAAGTGGGAATCTGAGAATTTCTAGGCGCCTTGGAGTGTGTTGCTCTTTTATGCACTTTGTCATTTAGTCACTAAGTTGTATCTGACTCTTTTGCGACTCCAAGGTCTGTAGCCTGCCAGGCTCTTCTGTCCATGGGATTTCCCAGGCAAGCATACTGGTGTGGGTTGCCATTTCCTTCTCCAGGGGATCTTCTTGACCCAGGGATCGAATCTGTGTTTCCTGCATTGGCAGGCAGATTCTTTACCACTGGACCACCAGGGAAGCTGCGCATGAACTTACCCACATAATAGAAAAATGGGTGGAAAGGAACCAGCGAATGGTCTTCCCCAAGTCTTCTGTAGTGCTGCCACTTCCCGCAGGAGATACTGTTTCCTAGAAGATCACACTGAAGCCACAATCAAAAGAAAGTGAGTTATTCCAGTTGAGGGATATGCCAACATTTTACCTTCTTTGAAGAATGTCTCCTTTCTCTCTCTTTCTCCACCCTTGCACCTGTCACTAGAAAAAACATTGCTTTTAAGCTTCATAATTTAAAACATGCTTTACTAATTAAAATATTTGTTTGTGTAATAACAATAATAATAACTAATTACATCCAGCCTGATGACTTGAATATCACATTTCAGCCAAGTAGAACTCAAAACAGCTGAGCTATTAAATCCTGATAAGTGATAATGGAAAAGACTGTTCAGCCTTAACTCTAGTGATGCTACTAGCAACTCTATAATTATAATTTCCTCTTTCATTAAGGACCATAATTTGCCATTGATTTTTATGTAAAATCCCATTGACTTCAATGGAAATTCCTTACACATACCAAAGGGAAAATATGGCCTTTATTATTTCCTTGAATGTTTCTAAAACTCATTTTTTACGGTATGATTGGATGCCATATCAGGCAAATTTTCATCCTATTCTTTATATTTTATTTTATGTTATAAAATATATATAAAACTGCTACAAGTCACCTTAGAATCTTTGTTATTTTTGAAAAAGTTAGTATAGGATCATATTCCCAAGAGAATTGTAACACAGCTTGCATCTGTTTAAAGATAGATTTAAGTTCAACAGAACAATCTTCATAGAATCTACAGACTCCCATCTCCCAGTTTCATGACATGTTTCACCCTGTTTTATTATTTTATTTGTGCATATGTCTGTGAGTATGTTGATAATGTCTGAAGTCTGTGAACTTTCTGGGTTATGTTTACATGGGACATGAGACATGTTAGAATGCAAATTCCCTTTTCCTTCTCAACCTGCTGCTGCTGCTAAGTCGCTTCAGTCGTGTCTGACTCTGTGTGACCCCATAGACAGCAGCCCACCAGGCTTTCCTGTCTCTGGGATTCTCCAGGCAAGAATACTGGAGTGGGTTGCCATTTCCTTCTTCAATGCATGAAAGTGAAAAGTCAAAGTGAAGTCGCTCAGTCGTGTCCAACTCTTAGCGACCCCATGGACTGCAGCCTACCAGGCTCCTCTACCCATGGGATTTTCCTGGCAAGAGTACTGGAGTGGGTTGCCATTGCCTTCTCCTTTCTTCTCAACCTACTCACTCACTATGCCAGCTAGCCATGTTTCCACAGCCCCACTCCTGGCTCCTCTTAAGACACACGGATTCTTACACCTAGGTGCCTTCTGTTACATGGGCACAATCACAAGTATGGTGCCAGAAATACAATAATGACCGTCATGGTTTTCCTCCATTTTATTTGCCATCAAAGCAGTAGAGATGGAGAAAGGTAACATTATATTTGTGTATATATATATATTTTAAAGATGTTCTTGATGTGGACCATTTTTAAGGATTTGATTGACTTTATTGTAGTACTGCTTCTATATTATGTTTGTCTTTTTTTGGCCATGAAGCATATGTGAATCTTAGCTTCCCAACCAGGGGTTGAACCCACACACCCTGTATTGGAATCCACACCCACTGCTTAACCACTGGATTGCCAGGGAAGTCTCGTAACATATTCTTGTCAGTATTCTTTATGTCTCCCCCCTTTCCCCTCTCCTTTCCTTTCTTTTTCCCTTCTCGTTCCTCCCTCCCTCTCTATGTCTCTCTCTTCCTCCCTATTCCTTCTTTCCTTCTCCCCCTGATAAAGACTTGATGCTTACTATTGAGAGGACTGTACACTCGTACCTTTCAGTTAAAGCAAAGGCATGAGTAATCTTCACTGTGGGAGGCAGCACCCCTCTCTATTGCTTACTGAGCATCATGTGAGATGATCCTGGGAATTAGAGTTGGATGTGGATTCCACCTTTAGGAGTGGTGCTGGCTCCAGGCCCATGCACAGTGCTGGGGGAAACGAAACATAGTTCTCCCTTGGTTATTTATGATTTTCTAAAATAAAACTGTCCATTCAGTTCTGGGAAATGTGGCTTTATGAACATGTGGCAGTGCAGGTGTGCGTAGAGCTCAACTCTGTCACTGTCTCAACAACGACTATGGACAAGTTACCCAACTATTTTGGGCAAAGTTACTATTATTACAAGAAAAGGGTTAAGAATCAAGTGACTCTAAGGTCTTATGTTATCAGTTATGGTTGTTTAACAAACTAATCCAAAATTTAGGTGCCAAACAATTTATTCCTGCCCATGGGCTTCCCAGGTGGTGCTAGTGGTAAAGAATCCACCTGCCAGTGCAGAAGACATAAGAGACATGGGTTTGATCCCTGGATCAGGAAGATCCCCTGGAGGAGGAAACCCACCCCAGTATTCTTGCTTGGAAAATTCTATGGACAGAGGAGCCTTGTGGGCTATAGTTCATGGGGTTGCACAGAGTTGAACATGACTGAGTGACTGAGCACATGGGTGGCCTGGGAAGGAACAGCTCTAGGGTGAGAGAAAAGGGGTGGCTCTAGTTTAAACTGTGGATGAAGCTGGAACTGGCTCTTTCAGAGAGTTGAACCTAGAACTGTTCCATTTGTGTTTATTCTGGGCCCAGGCTGAAGGGGCAGTAGCTACTCTGGAGAGGCTCTTCTTGTGTTGCTGTCAGAAGCACAAGTGAGTAAAACCAGTTCCCCAAGGTCCTGTCCAGCCTCATTCTGGGTCACAGTTGCTAACATCCTGTTGGTCAAAAGCCGTCCTGTGTGGCTTTTCCTGAAGTGGGGCAGGGAAGAAAAATAACTACTTGATACCGATGAGATTAAAAGCAGAATTAATTTTCTCTAGATATTTATGTTTCCATTTTATATATTGGTGCCTCCAGAAGGGAGGGCTTCAGTAGGATACATTTAGGGGAGAATTTTTAAAATTATGGAGATGGGGTGCTGAGACTAAATGAAAAACAAGGCTTTCAAAATATTAGTTAAATAAACATCATGGAAAAGTTCCCTGTAATCGTTTTATTGTTTTTTTGTTCCTTTTTAAAATTTCATCCACTGATTTGATAATATTTACAGACTAAGTAAAACATTAGTCGTGTAGTTGCTCAGTTGTATCCAACTCTTTGGGACTCTGTGGTCTGTCCGTGGAGTTCTCCTGGCAAGAATACAGGAGTGAATTGCCATTCCCTTCTCCAGGAGATCTTCCTGACCCAGGGATTGAATCCAGGTCTCCTGTATTGCAGACACATTCTTTACCATCTGAGCTAAAGTAGTGATAGTATGTCCAGAGCAGACACACATGCAAGAGATTTGAAGCAGATTTTTGAGTGAAAGATTATTATTCCATTTTTAACATTGTCTTACCAGATATAGCACATCAGTTCAGTTCAGTTCAGTCGCTCAGTCATGTCCGACTCTTTGCGACCCCATGAATCGCAGCACACCAGGCCTCCCTGTCCATCATCAACTCCTGGAGTTTACTCAGACTCACACCCATCGTGTTGGTGATGCCATTCAGCCATCTCATCCTCTGTCATCCCCTTCTCCTCCTGCTCCCCCAATCCCTCCCAGCATCAGAGTCTTTTCCAATGAGTCAACTCTTTGCATGAGGTGGCTAAACTACTGGAGTTTCAGCTTTAGCATCATTCCTTCCAGAGAAATCCCAGGACTGATCTCCTTCATAATGGACTCATTGGATCTCCTTGCAGTCCAAGCGACTCTCAACAGTCTTCTCTAACACCACCAGTTCAAAAGCATCAATTCTTCCGTGCTCAGCTTTCTTCACAGTCCAACTCTCATGTCCATACATGACCACAGGAAAAACCATAGTCTTGACTAGATGGACCTTTGTTGGCAAAGTAATGTCTCTGCTTTTGAATATGCTAGATAGGTTGGTCATAACTTTCCTTCCAAGGAGTAAGCGTCTTTTAATTTCATGGCTGCAGTCACCATCTCCAGTGATTTTGGAGCCCAGAAAAATAAAGTCTGACACTGTTTCCACTGTTTCCCCATCTATTTCCCATGAAGTGATGGGACCAGATGCCATGATCTTCGTTTTCTGAATGTTGAGCTTTAAGCCAACTTTTTCACTCTCCTCTTTTACTTTCATCAAGAGGCTTTTTAGTTCCTCTTCACTTTCTGTCATAAGGGTGGTGTCAACTGCATATCTGAGGTTATTGATATTTCTCCCGGCAATCTTGATTCCATCTTGTGCTTCTTCCAGCCCAGCGTGTCTCATGATGTACTTTGCATATAAGTTAAATAAGCAGGGTGACAATATACAGCCTTGATGTACTCCTTTTCCTATTTGGAGCCAATCTGTTGTTCCATGTAGAGTTCTGTTGCTTCCTGACCTGCATATAGGTTTCTCAAGAGGCAGGTCAGGTGGTCTGGTATTCCCATCTCTTTCAGAATTTTCCACAGTTTATTGTGATCCACACAATCAAAGGCTTTGGCATAGTCAATAAAGCAGAAATAGATGTTTTTCTGGAATTCTCTTGCTTTTTCTATGATCCAGCACATAGCAAATATTAATTTTCACATAATATATTTCATACAGAATATAACTACTTTTTCTTTTTTTTTTTAAATTTAGTGGTAATTGAGGCATGCAGGATCTAGTTCCCTGACGAGGGATGAGAGCACAGAATCCTAGCCACAGGACCACCAGGGAATTCCCTACCTTTTCTTATAACTGATTTTAATTTCTATTTTGAGCTGCATTCCATCTGAAGGCAGAGAAGGTTTTTATTTTCCTCCTTACGCTTGCAGGGAAATTCAGTCCAACTCAGGGATTTATTTGAAGGTCATTTCAAGTTTAAACTAAAAGGAAATTAAAGTTTTTTTTTTTTTTCCCCTCTTGTCTTTCTTCTCCTTTGTTATAATTTTCAGTCCTGGGGCAGTGATCCGCTGCTGCAGTGTCAGTGGACAGAAGTCCTGCCCTATTCTGATATCCAGCAAGTTGTTCAAACCACTTGCATGGGCCTTGAAAGTGAAAGCATAGTCGCTCCGTTGTGTCCGACTCTTTGCAACCCCATGGACTGGAGCACTCCAGGCTCCTCTGTCTGTGGGATTCTCCAGCCATTAATACTGGAGTTGGTTGCTATTCCCTTCTCCAGGAGATCTTCCCAGCCTGAGTATTGAACCCCGGTCTCCCCTGATAGTTCAGTTGGTAAAGAATCTGCCTGCAATGGGGGAGACCCTTGGGGTAATAAAGTACCCTAAGGAAAGATGATCACAAGGCAAAAAGGAAGGCAGAGAAAAACTTGCCAATTAATATCTCATTGTAGCATCCCATCTCAGTGATCCTAGGAGATAAGAAAATATACTTTAACAACAATAATGGTTTACAATGATAAGACTTCTCAGTGTTTTCAAGTATTTTCACATCATCTCATTTAATTCTCACAGTGACCCTCTGGGGTTGAGCTCATTTGCAGCTGTGGAAGTGTGAATATATTTCACCACTTAATGAGCTATGTCTCCTGGGTTTGTTACTTTAGCAGGGTTAGGAAATACAGGTATCTATGTAGCTGAAGCCCCTGGGGAAAATGCTGCACCTTTTCAAACATCATTCTTTTTTATTTTTAAATTTGAAATTGCTAAATAGCAATGGATATTTATTGAAGTTTTTCCAGGTGTACAGAAAGATGCTTCTATTCACAGATATTTAGCCTCTTAAGAAACCACAGTTATTTAAAGTCACAAGAATATTATCCTTTCTTCTCTACATTATGCTTGCCCACATACTAGCTTACAAAGGGGGATGTCCCAGCTGAGTCTACTCCTAGATTTGGAGAGGCTGGTCAATTGACATGTTGGCCCCCACAACTCCCATTTTGCTTTTGTTGATGTGGGGAGGATCAAGTGGCCTCTAGGAAAGAAACTGAAAAATCCAGAGATAGAAGTAGGAGAGACAGGAAAATGGAATAGGATGAAGCAAGAGTCAGACACGACTGAAGCGACTTAGTCTATTACCTGGTCCTGCCTCTTTGACTAATTCTGAGCTTTAGAGAAAGAGAGCTGTAATGAAAAAACTAAAGAGAGCTTTCCTTGGGAGGGTTTTGTGAGATTTTACTTGAAGTCCTAAGTGGTAAAATATGCAGAATGGGGTAGTCTCTCAGTTTCTGCCTGGAGCAACCTAACTTCATCTTAGGCAACACTCAAAGCTATACTTGTGAGTAAAACTTAATAATTTTAAAGGAAGTCCATTCTGGGTTCAGCCTCCTGCATAAGCAGGGAGACTAAAATGGCTGCAAGCAAAAACTGAAAGAAAAGTATTGCTTCACTTTGTAAATCATTAAAGGGCACAAGTCCATCAGAGTTTCATAGAAAGGAAAGCCAGTCATTCTTTTGCTGCAAAGACTTGTATTTATTAGATCCTAGTTTAAATCCTAGGAGCTTAGGCAAGTAATTAAATTTTCTGTGGCTCAGCTCAATCATCTCTAGAATGGGGGTAATAAAACAACTATTTCATTGTATTTTTAGGATTAAATGAGTAAATTTAGGACATGGACATCGCAAAGAGTGAGACACGACTGAACGACAACACTTCATACAGTAGGACCTGGACAGTTTGTGGTTTTAGGGAAAATATGTCCCCATATTTCTATGGTTAGGAGGAACTGGAAAAATTTGCTTCCTTTTCCCCTTCCTTCCTTCTTCCTTCCTCCTTCCCCACTTCCTTCTTTCTCTCCTGACCTTGTTTTTATTTCTTTGCAATTACCATCTTTCATCATTCTTCTATTCATTTAAGATTTCCTTTATTGGCCCAGTATACCCCCTTACTGATATTTCTTAATTTTACTTCTATGTTAAAAGAAAAGTTTTTATTCTGGAATAATTTTAGATTTATAGAAAAGTTGCAAAGATAGTAAAGAGAATTTTCCTTATATCTTTTACTTTGTTGTTGCTGTTGCTCAGTCACTCAGTCATGTCTGACTCTTTGTGACCCCACAGACTGCATCCCTATCCTTTACCATCTCCCAGAACTTGCTCAAACTCATGTTCATCAAATCGGTGATACCATTCAACCATCTCATCCTTTATCGTTCCCTTCTCCTCCTGCCTTCAATCTTTCCCAGCATCAGGCTCTTTTCCAATGAATCAGCTCTTCACATCAGGTGACCAAAGTATTGGAGCTTCAGCTTCAGCATTGCTCCTTGTAATGAATATTACGGGTTGATTTCTTTTAGGATTGACTGGTTTGATCTCCTTGCTGTCCAAGGGACTCTCAAGAGTCTTCTCCAGCACCACAGTTTGAAAGCATCAGTTCTTCAGCACTCAGCCTTCTTTAAGGTACAACTCTCACATCAGTACATGAGTACCGGAAAAACCATACAGACCTTTGTCGGCAAAGTAATGTCTCTGCTTTTTAATGTACTGTCTAGTTTTGTCATAACTTTTCTTCCAAGGGGCAAGTGTCTTTTAATTTTGTGGCTGTAGTCACCATCTACATTGATTTTGGAGCCCAAGAAAACAAAATTTGTCACTGTTTCCATTGTTTCCCCATTTATTTGCCTTGAAGTGATAGGACTGGATGCCCTGATCTTCGTTTCTTGAATGTTGAGTTTTATTTTTTTTTTAATTTTTAATTTTGAGATAAAGTAGGTCCTCTTTACTGCTTTTCAGAAATATTTTACAAGAGACTGGAATTCCTTAAAAATTTTTTTACATGTGGACTATTTTTAAAGTCTTTATTGAATTTGTTACAATATTGCTTCTGTTTTATCTTTTTTTGTTGTTTTTATTTTATCACAAGGCATGTGGGATCTTAGTTCCCTGACCAAAGATTGAACCCATTCCTCCTACATTGGAAGGTGGATTCTTAACCACTGGACCCACCAGGGAGGTCCCTGGAATTTCTTTATTTTATTTATTTATTTTTCAAATTTTGATTGGAGGCTAATTACTTTACAATATTGTGGTGGATTTGCCATACATTGACATGAATCAGCCATGGGTGTACATGTGTTCCCCATCCTGACCCTCCCTCCCACCTCCCTCCCCATCCCATCCCTCAGGGTCATCCCAGTGCACCAGCCCTGAACACCCCATCTCATGCATCGAACCTGGATTGGTGATCTATTTCACATATGATAATATACATGTTTCAATGCTATTCTCTCAAATCATCCCACCCTCACCTTCTCCCACAGAGTCCAAAAGTCTGTTCTTTACATCTGTGTCTCTTTTGCTGTCTCGCATATAGGGTCATCGTTACCATCTTTCTAAATTTCGTATATATGCTTTAATATACTGTATTGGTGTTTTTCTTTCTAACTTACTTTGCTCTGTATAATAGGCTCCAGTTTCATCTACCTCATTAGAACTGATTCAAATGCATTCTTTTTAATAGCTGAGTTATATTCCATTGTGTATATGTACCACAGCTTTCTTATCCATCCATCTGCTGATGGACATCTAGCTTGTTTCCATGTCCTGGCTATTATAAACAGTGCTGCGATGAACATTGGGGTACACGTGTCTCTTTCCCTTCTGGTTTCCTCAGTGTGTATGCCCAGCAGTGGGATTGCTGGGTTGTATGGCAGTTCTATTTCCAGTTTTTTAAGGAATCTCTACACTGTTCTCCATAGTGGCTGTACTAGTTTGCATTCCCACCAACAGTGTTAAGAGGGTTCCCTGTTAAGAGGGTTCTCTTTTCTCTGCACCCTCTCCAGCATTTATTGTTTGTAGACTTTTTGATAGCAGCCATTCTGACCGGCATGAGATGGTACCTCATTGTGGTTTTGATTTGCATTTCTCTGATAATGAGTGATGTTGAGGAATGTTGAGTTTTAAGCCTTTACTTAGTTTCCCATAAAGTTAACATACTAATTATGGAACATTTGTCAAAACTAAGAAATTAACATTCAGTTCAATTCAGTTCATTCGCTCAGTCATGCCCAACTCTTTGCGACCGCATGGACTGCAGCACGCCAGGCTTTCCTGTCCATCACCAACTCCTGGAGCTTGCTCAAACTCATGTCCATCCACCTGGTGATGCCATCCAACCATCTCATCCTCTGTTGTCCCCTTCTCCTCCTGCCTTCAATCTTTCCCAGCATCAGGGTCTTTTTCAGTGAGTCACTTCTTCGCATCAGATAGACCAATCACTATTATCTAAACTAAAGGCTCTATTTGGATCCTATCAGTTTTTCCATAAGAGTAATTTTTCTATTACATGATCCAATGAGAGATATAACATTGCATTAAGGTACTTCTATTTTTAAGAGAAGAAGTATCTTCATAAAATATAAATACCCAGAAAAAAATTAAACCAAATTCTATTAATTTGTTTATGACACAATTTTGATAAATTAGGTAAAAAATGAAAAGAAATTAAAATATTTTGGCTTTTAAATCCATTAATATAAATGTATTTTCTCTATATATAATGTCCTAACTCTCTTTTATAGTTCTAAAATGTTGGAGAAAATTAGTAGTATCATCCCAGAAAATACAATGTTTAGTTGGGATCTTTTAAGGTAACTTTCAGGAGAGATATATATTACATATGTTATTTATTAGATACAGTCATTTATGCATTTGAGCTTTAATTAGGATCAAGGCTACATTTTAGTTTTAATTTATAGATCTATGAATAATAAAATAATATAAGTAATATATTTTTAATAAAATTATTTTATTAGGTCATAATTTGGTATTAATTTAATTTGCTGCTACTGCTGCTAAGTCACTTTAGTCGTGTCCAACTCTGTGTGACCCCATAGACGGCAGCCCACCAGGCTCCACCGTCCCTGGGACTCTCCAGGCAAGAACACTGGAGTGGGTTGCCATTTCCTTCTCCAATGCATGAAAGTGAAAAGTAAAAGGGAAGTCGCTCAGTTGTGTCCGACTCTTCGCGACCCCATGGACTGCAGCCCACCAGGCTCCTCCATCCATGGGATTCTCCAGGCAAGAGTACTGGAGTGGGGTGCCAGTGCCTTCTCTGTAATTTAATTTAATCACCACTTAAATACTGGATGACCTTGGTAATGTTACTTAACTTCTTTTTGCTTAAATTTGCTCATATAAAAATAAAGAGATTGATTCAGATGGTCTCAAAGGTCCAATTAACTCCAGAAATTCCCTATCTATGTTTTATTTCATACATATATATATATTTAAAAATAGCAACTCCATGAGACAGGTAAGGCATGGGGCCCATTGGGGTTAAATGATTCATCCATCCCACCCAGTGAGTAAGTGCCAGCTCTGAGGCAAAATAAGGTCTTAGAACTGAAAGACCAATATATATTTATCCCATGGAGCCCTCTTTTGTGAAATACTTTAGGAATCAAAAACACACATACACATAGCTCATTAATTATGGAGGAGCACATTAATTTAAAAACTCTGGATTACTCACTCTGTAGCAGAATTTTGCTTCATTTTCCCCAAGACTCAGAACTAGTAATATTATAATTGTTTTATTGTTGCAAGGTTATATCCATAGTTTTCTTTTTATTTTGAGAAAATAATTTTTCATTTAGCTCAACTTTTGGCAGTTTGTGATCTAGAGAAAGACACTCTATGACTCATATTTTTGGAAGGAAAGTTGCAAAGTACAGAAAATTAAATGCCTTTGACACCATCACCCAAGAGACCAGCGCTTTATCACTGATGGGACAAGTCTCTGAATTTGATCTTGCATACATTAAAAAAATATATTTATTTTTAATTTATTTATTTGGCTGCACTGGGTCTTAGTTGTGGCTTGTGGAGTCTAGTTCCCTAACCAGGGATCAAAACTGGTCCCCTTGCATTGGGACTTTGGAGTCTTGGCCACTGGACCACCAGGGAAGTTCCCTGTGTATATTTTTAATCCATCCCTAACAGCCCTCTGCTTTTTTGCCTGATCTCAGCACTCTAGTTGCAAAGAATTACATAGTTAACTTCTTTTACTTTCCCTGAAGGTCTTGTATGCAGTAGTGGGGCATGCTTATTACTGAGAAAACTAGGAATAGCTGTGTTTTCAAACACTCATCTGGGTTCTCATTTTTTACAAAAGCAAATGAAGATCTAGATTCTGAGGCTTGCGGGGGATGCACTTGGGTTTCATTATGGTCAGCATCCTGATGCATCCACACAATCTGTCTTTCTTATGAAGATGTGCAGTCCATCACTGAGCAATGGCACTAATGAGCCTTCCAAACAACCAGGATCACACTTTTTAATAAGGATTGGAAAATGAGACCTACGATTTTTCTCTTGTCAGAGAGAAAAATGAATGTGAGAGATATACAAAGTCCTGCCTCATGTAAAGTGGCACTTACCTTTCCAAAATGACACGCTTGCTAGTGAAGTATACAAGATGCCTTAACAGGTACTAGAGAGAACCATATGGTCTGCTGGTATGCAGCATATAATCATATAAGATCTGAAGTTGGGGGGCAGTGAAGCAGGGGTAGGGGGAAGTAAAAGCTGTTATATATTATCTTGTCTTTCTAAAAACTCCTCCCTTATTCTCATAATAATCATCCAAAAATTTGACTGCAGGAATGCTACCAAAAAGGCATTCTGTAGAATCTGCCTAACTATATACTAAAATGAACCATGGCTGACTTAATCTGATATTTGTTTATCAGTAGAATGTGGCTTTAAATATACAGGGGTATGATGACATCCAGCAATTAAAGGGTCATTTGTTCACATGAAAAATAGGAGCTCAGAGGGGAGCATATTGCCAGCACCCAGCTTAATGCTCATTTTGAACACAGAATCTTGATCTTAGCTGAAGAAATGCTTTGAGCAAACTCTGTTGGAGAGATGTGATTTGGATGCCTAACAACATACAGTGGATATGGGCTGTTCAAACCCACAAATGGAGAAGAATATTAAAAGAACAAACATAGAGTCAAATTCCTTTAGAGATCAGGATCTAACATTATGTCCATTTACTGATAATCAAAATGTGGCCTTTGTAGCACAAAATATCCCTGGATGCTTCAGGGTAACTACAACCAGTCTCAATTACTAACCTGGATTATACTTCAAGATTAGTTCCTGGGTTAGGAGTAAAAAGCTGCAGTTTTTTTTCTCTTCTATGCCAGGAAACATGAAAGAAAAAAAATGCATGTAGCATTTTCAGCAGGCTAAATATGAAATACTTTATACAATGAAAAATTAAAGGTAACCATTTCTTGTTTCTTTTCATCTGAGCATGATTAAAAAGGGAAGGATGTGATTATATTTTTGTATTGGATGGAGCAGAATTTCTGGATAATCTTATACTCAGCTTGATTGCTTTATTGATAAGAAAGGGGGACATGTGGATGTATATTTTATGAGTAATGCATTTATTAAGCACAGACTGTACATAATGCATTAGGCTTTATGTGAATTGCATTGGATTTATCTTTCTTTTAGAGCATATTTTAAAAATATTTTACTGCATCTATTATAACCCCTTTATAGCTAGGGTATCCCTCCATGGTAATAGTGGTTTAACATCTTAGAGTAACTTGTAAGATGATAGTCAAGGGAAAAAGGTCACTTGGGCACGTGCAATTAATAATCAACATCTCTTGTCTCCCCATTTCCTCCTTTCCCTTGAACAATGCTTTTTTTCCCCTTATAATATTCCAGTCAATTTCACTAGCAAATCTGTGAAGAAAATAAGATGATTATAAATTAATAGTAGGAGAAATGAACAGATCTAAACTTAGTTTCTAGAGGTAGAGTCAAATGTCTCAGTCCAACAAAAGTAGCCTAAAGCTTGAGAGTGTGTCATGTTCTCTGACAAAGGGAAGCACGCTTCTGATTGCTCTTTGTTGAGAACAAACAACCTCTGCAAGCAACCAGAGTTGGCTTCCATAGTCAGCCTTAAAAAGGAGACCATTATACAAATTATGTACCAGCTACCTGTTTTCCCTTAATCACTGCCTGCATATTAGCTAATATATTAGCTCTAAATTTGTTTTAAGTTCATTTCATTCTTAAGGATAAAACCTTCAGAGATTTTTTAGACTTTTATAAACTTCTAATTAAAATTTCCCATGTATTCTCAAATCTGGCACAGCATTAGTCAGTTTTAGCATTAACCTGACCACACGGCTTTATCATCTGCAGCATGAATAAGCCATATCCTTTAATGTT
The DNA here is from genome assembly GCF_029407905.1 of Bubalus kerabau. Lineage (NCBI taxonomy): Eukaryota > Metazoa > Chordata > Mammalia > Artiodactyla > Bovidae > Bubalus > Bubalus kerabau. The sequence continues at coordinate 66,452,752 of NC_073629.1, read as the reverse complement.
GAAATAATCTAAATGGAATAATATGATTCATCCTCCCACTAAAAATTCTCAGCTGTTTGGAGGTTTATCATGGTATAGAGATGAGTGTTAGAGCCTCTATTTGGATTAAGTTTGCATAACTAGCATGTGCAAAGCTTCCTTAATTTATTCCTGGCTTTGCTATTTATAAGAAATATATTGCATATAAAGAATGTTTAAAACCATATAAAACAATACAAATTACACTGTAAGTTTGAAGGGACTCTCAGCATCATTTATTTGCTGAATCAAACAATAGTAAGGTCATCTTAGAATTATACTTTCCTGACTAATCTGACCCACAGATTTCAAAACATCATAAAATGTTATATTGTCCCAACATGGTGTCTGTTATTCACAATTTAATACAAAGAAAGAGATATCAATAAAACACTAGATCTGATTTCAATATTCTAAATTATCTCATTCGCTTAATCTTTTCCCCTATTGTTGTTTAGTGTAAATTCTGACTGAGATCAGCAGGGGAACACATGTCACCATTGAAAACGAAATTTTTCAGTTATTTCCATCACCATTTCCGTAAAAATGATTTTTGTTCTAGATTCCTCTAGTAATGCCCACTGTTATAGGACATCAGATTGTTCATAGACCTGCCTGTTGTTGGCACATTTCCCGTGCTTTAAATTCCATGGAGGGGGGCCAACATTGCCTCTATTACTTACTACCAGCTACTGGCTGACATAGTGACTGGCACATGTCAGGTACTTAATCCATATTTATGGAAATGTATGAAAATGTATGAATGAATGAATGATTTAACTGTTCTCTGCCATATTTGCTTTATTCACAGTTTTTGTGTAGTGCGGACATCTCTGTTTCATTCCTCTGTGTAACATACCTGAAGCTTGGTGATTTAAAACATGTATTATTTTGCTTAAGTAGCAGGAATCAGCAGTATGAGCTGGGTTGGGTAAGGACACCTAATTTCCTTTCCACTTAGCATGGCTGAGGCAGTCCAGTGTTTGGGAGCCAGAATCCGCTGAAGACTTCTGACTCAGGTGTCTGAAGGCTGGGCTGGGAAAACTCAAATTGCCCAGAGCTACAACAGCTGGGTCTTCTTGGGCATTTCTCCTCTCATTGTGGTCTCTGCTGAATTAAATCTTTATTATAGCTAGTCTCTTATAGAGTGATTTGAGACTTCGAAGGCATGAGTCTCCAGAAGGAAATAGAGGCCAAAATGTCTTTTGCAGCTTAGCGTAGGAAATCACATAGCATCATTTCTGCTATACTCTGTTGGTGGAGGCAGTTACAGGAGTCCACTCAGATTAAAGGGGAAGAACACAGACCTCACCTCCCCATGAAGGAGCATAAATATTGTATTTTAAGATGAGTACATGGAATGAGCTATGTAAGGGTGCAGTCATTTTTTGAAAAGTACTATCTGTCACAATTGCTGATCTTGTTTTATTATTTTACTTGGAAAGTTAGTTAAGATTTTTGATCAGAAACTTATGAACCCTTTTTTTTTTACTAGAAATAAATTAAAAAAAATATAAAGCGGGGCGACTCAATTAAAAAAAAAAAGAAAGAAAGCTTAACTGAATCAATAAAAGCTTAACTGAATAATAATATTATTTTCACAAGGCCATTTAGAATACTGGCCAATGTGCATTTCTCATTTTGTTTCTAGGAAGATGAAAGATTATTTACATTTTATCGACTTAAAATTTTCTTTTGATTATTGGTCAATTCCAGTTTTTAAAAGTGGAGAAAATGAAATAAAAGCATCCAGAACCTACTTTCTTATTATCTGAAGACTGTGAAGTACAGTATCATCTGAAGAATGTGAAAATTTGATGGCAGTCTTCAGAATCATTTTATTCTATATTATTAGTCCCGTTCCAACCCAGTTCTTAAAACTATGTCATAATATTGTGATCATCTGCATTATTATTACACCCTGGGGCTTTACATAGATCAAATCATTCTCCACAGGTCATAGTATCTCTGATCAGAAACAAAAATCATTAATTATATTATATTCATGTAATTATATAAATAATTATATGTAATTATATTATATACAATTAGTTAGAGACTAGAATAGCATTTGTTAGATCATATTGTAAATAAATTCACTCCTTAACAAATTAAGGCAACTTATATTAACTTAGTCTACTGACAATGGTTTCTGTAAAACTAGAGGACAAAATTTAAAGGCTGCCTATTTATTTTCTATTGGTTTTTACACTTTTAGAGAATTCATTTTTAATTGCTCTTAATTTCCAAATATGAAGTATAGTGAGTTCTCCAGTCTGAATTTTAAGCAAAATAATTTAATGGGAAGGAAAGGGTACTCAAATGAGGACAGACAGTTAGGTTGAAGTCCCCACAAAACCACAAACTCTGTACCCAGGCAAATCACTTAGCATCCTGTAGACCTGTTCTTCAAACTGAGAAATGAAATAGGTGGCTGGGTGAAAAAGACAAAACATTATCAATAAGCAGTTCGGGAAGAAAGCTCACAAAGTTGAATCCCTAAGAGACTCTCAAACCTGGCCAGGGTGATAGAACCTTAGGGAAATAAAATAAATGAAGAAAATTATACTTATCAGTGTTTCTCAGGAAGGAATTGAATGTGGATGAAAGAAATACAGCACTTTGATAGACCTCTTTGGTGGGGCATGAAACCTCCCAAGAGCTGGAAACAGTTGTATTCTAAGGTGATAGGGCTTTGGTTTTGTGGTGTGAAGATTATGAGGAGGGTTCAGTGTGTTCAATTTGGGGGCATTAATAGAAAAAATGTTAAGCTTTGTCTCAAGGAAATTTCACTCTCTTTTTTCCCAGTGCTGCCAACTTTCCACTTCCTCCATTCTTCCCTCCCTCCCTTTCCTTTCCCTTTCTACTCACATTTATTGGCCACTTAATTTGTGCCAGGTACTGTTTTAAGAACTTTCCATGTATTAATAGTAATCCTTTCATAAGTAACTGTTGGACACTTACTTAATGAACTTTATTATCCTCCAGAGGCACTCACTGGAGCAGTTACATCTGCTTCCTCATTTAGTCAGACTTTCACTTTCATCCTGTCCCAGGTCTTGGGTTTACTGGGATCCTGTATCGATGAACAAAGACTTCTCTTCGAGCTCAGCATGATCACTTCAGGTTTTCCTTGATAACTCATTTCTTAGTCATCAGTTTAAACTCCTAGAAACCAAAACACCAACAAAAAAAGAAAAAAATATTGGAGGAACAATAACAGAAACCATCACCATTACCACTACAAGGAGGAGGTTGTTTCTTTGCAAACTAAGGTTTATGTTGCTGCTGCTAAGTCGCTTCAGTCGTGTCCGACTCTGTGCGACCCCCTGGACTGCAGCCTACCAGGCTCCCCCGTCCCTGGGATTCTCCAGGCAAGAACACTGGAGTGGGTTGCCATTTCCTCTCCAATGCATGAAAGTGAAAACTGAAAGTGAAGTTGCTCAGTCGTGTCCGACTCTTAGCGACCCCATGGACTGCAGCCTACCAGGCTCCTCTATCCATGGGATTTTCCAGGCAACAGTACTGGAGTGGGGTGCCATTGCCTTCTCCCAAGGTTTATGTAGGGTGAGACAAAATAAATATCATGGCATTATGGGCAGAACCATAACAAAAGATGAAACTTGTGAAATGTCAAGACCAAAGACAAAACTGGAATGAAAAACTAGCTGTTATGTGGTGCTGAGAGGCAAGGAAAGGAATGATAGAGATTAGGAATCTGAGATAATTGAAATGGATGATTACTAAAGTCTATGAATATTTGTTAAAGAATATATAATAAGAATTTCATGGACTCTGTGGGAGAGGGAGAGGGTGGGAAGATTTGGGAGAATGGCATTGAAACATGTATACTATCATGTATGAAACGAGTCGCCAGTCCAGGTTTGATGCACGATACTGGATGCTTGGGGCTGGTGCACTGGGACGACCCAGAGGGATGGTATGGGGAGGGAGGAGGGAGGAGGGTTCAGGATGGGGAACACATGTATACCTGTGGTGGATTCATTTTGATATTTGGCAAAACCAATACAATATTGTAAAGTTTAAAAATAAAATTAAATTAAAAAAAAAGAATTTCAAAATGACAGAGACTCTGCACAAATTGTCACACATATCATGAAAGTAGAGAGGTTAAAACAAAAATGATTGTTCTTCATGTTTTTCAAGTAAAAATATGTCTCTCATTGAAAGGGGCACCTCATCTTATTTTTCTCTACATCTCCAGTTGTATTCTTGGCGTGCAATTGAGGTCAAGAAATATTTGTGAAAGAGTTAATAATGAAATTCATTTGTGCAAATATTAAGGATCAATAAGGATAACATTAAAAATCAGGAAGAATTAAAATTTGAATCATTATGTATTAGGCTATCATTCAATACCTCAGTAGTTCATATTTTATAAGCAAAATCTAAATAAGTTTTTCTGATTACTATTACATATTAATATTCCTTTTATTTATTTATTTAACACCTATCTGTGCTAGCATTTGTCATTAGCTTTGCCTTAAACAATGATTCTCAACTGTTGGCTCACATTTGAATAACTTTATCTGAATTTCCAGGAGTTGATACAGGCATCTGTATTTTTTAAAAAGGGTCTTGGATCATTCACATGATCTCCCCTTGTTAAGAACCCCTGGAATACAATATTGTTTCCCACCTCACACACATGGCTGATCCCTACTTGTTTTTCTGTTTTCCTCTGAGATTTAGCATATGGTTAATAATAAATGTAATAAAAATTTAAAAATTTTCCCTTTTCTGATATTTATGAACAAGCACAGATGGACAATACCAGCCAGAATATATCTGAGAAGCCTAGGCTGCATTAAAATTTTAAATGGCTGTTATCTTGTATTATGATTCAGATTTATAGGGACAGACATTGTCCATTAAGTCTAGCATATCAGCATGGAGATAATTTGTTCCAAGGAAAGAAAAATTCTAAGAGTTTATAGCATTAACTATGGCATTCTATAGAATGGCTATGTGAAAACTCACTTGGAAATAAACTATTGCATTTAGAAGTGAAATATTATTTTGAAGAGAAAATTATTTATAAATAAATAAATCTATAATATTCCAAGAGATTCTTACTACCTTACAAGCTATAGTTCCTGTATAGTTAAATTAACTATGGGGTTTCCCTGATAGCTCAATTGGTATAGAATTCACCTTCAATGCAGGAGACCTTGGTTCTATTCCTGACTTCAGAAGATCCCCTGCAGAAGGGATAGGCTACCCACTCCAGTGCTCTTGGGCTTCCTTGTGGCTTAGCTGGTAAAGAATCTGCCTGCAATGAGGGAGGCCTGGGTTCAATCCCTAGGTTGGGAAGGGAAAGGGGAAGGGAGAAGGCTGGAGAAGGAAGGGAAAGGCTACCCACTCCAGTACTCTGGTCTAGAGAATTCCATGGACTCTGTGGACTGTATAGTCCATGGGGTCGCAAAGAGTTGGACATGACTGAATGACTTTCAGTTTAATTAACTATCTTCAAATTCTTTTATGGTAGAAAATATAATTAAAATATATCAACTGCCATATTCAGAATTGCCTATCAATATCAGCATGATATCCAAAGTAAATGGTGATTTAATGAAGTATATGATTTATTTTTTAGTATATTTTTATTTTCTAGAATGAGAGGAAGTACTTATTTTAGTTCAAAGACTAATATTTCTGACTAATTAAATAGTTCCAATTATACTTTTAACATCTAGAAAAATTGTATAAATGCCTTTAAGCTAGGGGGCTTAATTTCACAGCCAGGATTTTGAATAAAATCAATATGCTTGATGAAAATATTATACAATTGTCTGAAAATTGTCCAGTTTAAAGGCTTAATGGTATAGAGCTGATATTAATGCTTATGATCATTAACTCTGAAAAATAGTGAATAAAGGGTTTTAATTCATTAATGGAAAACTGAATCTCTAGCTTTTGACTGGTGCAATGTGGTTGATTTGCATTTCTACTCCTCCATATGCTTATGTTCATATTATGAATTTTGCAGCTCTGTTAATAAATGAAAAATTATGGTCACAGGTTTTATTTTAGCCATTATTAAACTAATTTAATACTTATGATGGATAAAATAAATACTTTGACCTTCTGTTTTAAATCTAGTTGTTGTTCATGCTAAGGCTCTTCAGTCGTGCCTGACTCTGTGCTACTGCATGGACTGCCAGGCTCCCCTTTCCATGGGATTCTCCAGGCAAGAGTACTGGCATGGTTGCCATTCCCTTCTCCAAGTTGATGTTCACCTACTGTTTATTTTATTCATTTTCTTTCAGCAAATGTATAATTTCTTAAAATTGTCAAGTTCTAATGATAACAGATATAAGTAAGTTTTGTACTCATCCTTCAGGATACTAAAGGACTAGTAGATGAGAGCATTTGAAAATCTCTTAACATTTTATAATTGCAGAAGAATGTACCAACAGGGATATTTAACAACCCTATCTTAGAAGGATAAAGATCTGACAGGGAGATTATATTTAAGTTAGGTCCTCTATAATGTGTTGGTATTGACCAGATTGGCTGGGAGAGAAAAACAGACACTGCTTTGCATGACCTAAGGAGCCATGAGGTGAAGTCCATCTGAGCAAGGAGGAGATGGCATTCATGGCCAGGGGTACAGCATAGACAAAGGTACATGTATGTGGATGCCTGCAGATCAGTCTACCATCTGAATAGTATGAGAGAACAATGTTACCATACTGAATCAATACATTTTGAGTCAAATCAAAGTACTCTCCCCATATATTCTTTTAGAATGAGGCTAAGTGGAAACAGTGTCAGATTTTATTTTTGGGGGCTCCAAAATCACTGCAGATGGTGATTGCAGCCATGAAATTAAAAGATGCTTGCTCCTTGGAAGGAAAGTTATGTCCAACCTAGATAGCATATTCAAAAGCAGAGACATTACTTTGCCAACAAAGGTCCATCTAGCCAAGGCTATGGTTTTTCTAGTGGTCATGTATGGATGTAAGAGTTGGACTGTGAAGAAAGCTGAGTGTCGAAGAATTGATGCTTTTGAACTGTGGTGTTGGAGAAGACTCTTGAGAGTCCCTTGGACTGCAAGGAGATCCAACCAGTCCATTCTAGAGGAGATCAGCCCTGGGTGTTCTTTGGAAGGACTGATGCTGAAGCTGAAACTCCAATACTTTGGCCACCTTATGCGAAGAGTTGACTCATTGGAAAAGACCCTGATGGTGGGAGGGGTTGGGGGCAGGAGGAGAAGGGGACGACAGAGGATGAGATGGCTGCATGGTATCACCGACTCAATGCACATGAGTTTGGGTGAACTCCAGGAGTTGGTGATTCATGGGGTCGCAAAGAGTCGGACACGACTGAGTGACTGAACTGAACTGAACTGAATGAAGGCAGAGTGCCAGGTCTACTGAGAATTTAAACATTTGGATTGTGAAGGAGGGAAAAGCTTTTCTTGATCCTCTTGTATCTCTGGTTTGGTCTAAAAATTAAACTACCAAAGACAGATTAATCAGAGAAAAGCATATAAATGTTATTAAATTTTTATACGTGCATGGGAGCCTTTCCAAGAAAATAAAGACCCAAAGAAATGACCAGAACAGGAAGTTTTTATACCATTTAGACAAGGAAAAAGAAACTCATGGAAAACTGACAAGATAGAGAAGCTTGAGACAGAGATAAATGGAAACAGTGAAGAAGTAACTAAGAAGGTTAAGGGTTAGTTGAACAAGTTTTATTGTACAGATTTCTTGGCCCCAAGTTTCCTGTCTCTGATGACAAGGATGTCTTCTTTCCTCCTGGTGCTTTTCACATGAGAGTTTTATGATCAGTTTCCGGACAGATGGGAGAGGTGGGAAGGTCAGAGTAATCTTCCTGCTTCTGCTATTTCCCTAGATTCCTTTAGCATAAGACAGTTAAATTGCAAGGTGGTGTATTTTGGGGTAGTATACTGACCCCATCAATATACTAAAGGCTAGCTGTGTTCCTGTCCAATGACTTTTGTCTAAATGCAAGGGACCATTATGGTTGTAAAATATAGCATCTTTTGGATCTTCATAATGTGGAACATTATACATACAAAATACAGTGTTATTAATGGGGTTTAAGAAATACATTCTGGGGGTTTCCTGATGGCTCAGTGGTAAAGAATCCGCCTGCCAATGCAGGAGACATGGGTTCAAGTCCTGATCCAGGAAGACCCCACATGCCACAGAGCAATTAAGCCCATGTGCCACAACTATCGAGCCTGTGCTCTAGAGCCTAGGAGCCATAACTACTGAAGCCTGGGTGCCCTAGAGCCCGTGCTCAGCAACAAGAGAGGTCATCACAGTGAGAAGGCTGCGCACTGCAACTAGAGAGTAACCCGCTCTCGCTGCAACTGGAGAAAAGCCTGAGCAGCCATGAAGGCTCAGCACAGCCAAAAATAAATAAAACAAACAAAATTTGAAAAAAAGAAACATTCTAATATCTTGTCACTTCATTGTCTAATTTAACAAATCGTTGTGCTATAAACAAAGTGATGGAGTTGTTTTTTTTTTTAGATTGATATTTTCTGAGGATATTTAACCTCAATTTTTTATTGAGAATTAAGTCCAATATCTGTAGGGCAAATTTAAATCCATCACAACAAAGCAAACAATTAAAAAAAATCATTCTTTGTAAATTCATTGCTTTTCCAGGTGGACTAATGGGGATAATAATTGGGTGATGCTGGGAGTAAAGGGCAATCTAGAGTCCTCTTCCCTCATCTGTGACCTCACAGACTCCTCACTTCAGTATTATCTAGCTCACTGTTTTCCTTTGGAAATTGTATAGCAATTCATGCTTCCCTGGTGGCTCAGACAGTAAAGAATCTGCCTGCAATGCACAGGACCTGGGTTTGATTGCTTGGTTGGGAAGAGACCTTGGAGAAGGGAATGACAACCCATTCTAGTATTCTTGTCTGGAGAATTCCATGGATAAAGGAGCCTGGTAGGCTACAGTACATGGAGTTGCAAAGAGTCGGACATGACTGAGTAATATTTTCACTGTTTTCTAGCTCCTGCGATTAAATTTAACTACTCAAACCTCTACATAGTAGTTAGTGAAATACGTTGTTCCACCAGTTGCCTGGACCCACACTCCTCAGAGGTAGTAACTGTCACTTTTTATTACATAGTCTTACCTTTGGAGGCATACCCCAATGTGATATTTTTACATATTTATTTAAAAAATTCAATGACAAATACAATTTGATGAATAACATTTTATCTCCCTATTATTGCATATATCTCAAGGACCTATTTGTGTTCCCCTTATCCATCTTCACATAGATTTAAAATTTCCCCTAGTTAGGAATTATTACTATGAGTAAGTAAGCACTTATTTATATTCCCAATTAACTTTCCAGTTTAAGTCAGATTTTTCTGCATGGCAAACAAATGTCCCATTGAATACCCCCTTAAAGAAGATGTCTGTGTAATCATATACATAAAATCTATTAACTTTTATGTGATATGTGTGTGCATGTGTGTATGTCTGTGTATGCATGTGTTTGTGTGATGATAGGATTTATTTAAATGATGGAGTAGAAGTGAAAGTGTGAGGCATTCAATGTGGTGTGATATACAGCAGCAGTCCCAAACATCCGGTTCTAAGGCCTGATGATCTGAGGTGGAACTGGTGTAATAATAATAGAAATAAAGTGCACAATAAATGCAAAGCTTGAATCATCCCAAAACCATCCCCTGCCATGGCCCATGGAAAAATTGCCTTCCACAAAACTGGTCCCTGGTGCCAAAAAGGTTGAGGACCCCTGTGATACAGTATTAAATAGAGTTTAGAGATGCACCCAATGGGAAAAGAAGCCAGGTGCAAACCAAATTCTTGATGGAAGCCTCTCCCATGTTCACATATCTTCTTTTTGTCTCTGGAATATTCAATTATATTCAATGAATATTATAAAATATTCAATATATATTCAATTATAAATATTCAGTTTTATAATTGGCATTTATCTCTGTATTTCTAGTACTTCAACTTGTTTGAATATTTATTTACTGACTGAAGAAAATATGGTTGAGCTGGGAAAGTCAGATGGTTACAAAGTGCCAGTCTCTCAGAAGTGGAAATGGGATGAGGAAAGGCTAAGTAACGGGTATCTTGAGTAGAGGGGAGCTGAGGAGACTGGAGGGATGAAGGCAGAACCAGTGGTGTCATCTGTGGGCAAGATGGATTTCTCCTTACTCATCAGTATGCAGCTGGGGTGACGCCTTCCATAATAATTGATTAGAAGAGGTCATGCATTTGAGACAAAACCTGAAGGAAAGGGATTATTACACGAAATCAGATTTCACTAAAAGGAGATAAAAGTACTGTTTCTGAATAGATGTACTTTACATATTTTTTCCTTGGCAAGAAGTTTTTGTTTGACCTACTACTATTAAATGTCCCCACTTTTTTTTTTTTTTTTGAAAAACTGAGCACCAAAGAATTGATGCTTTCGAATTGTGGTGCTGGAGAAGACTCTTGAGAGTCCCTTGGATGGTAAGGAGCTCAAGCCAGTCAATTCTAAAGGAAATCAACCTTGAATATTTATTGGAAGGACTGACGCTGAAGCTGAAGCTCCAATACTTGGCTACCTCATTGTGAAGAGCTGACACATTTGAAAAGACCCTGATGCTAGGAAAGATTGAAGGCAAAAGGAGAAGAGGATGAGATGCTTAGACAACATCACTGGTTCAATGCACATGCATTTGAGCAAACTCTGGGAGATAGTAGAGGACATAGGAACCTGGTGTGCTGTACAGTCCATGGGGTCACAAAGAGTGGACACATGGCTGAACAACCGCAGCAACCTTTTGTAGATACAATAGACACTGCTGAATCTGATGGAAATTTTATTTCATGAAAACTGTTAAGTCCTGTTAAGTGGATACAGCAGTCAAAGGTTAGATCGATTCCTGTGCTCATACCAAGAAATAAGTGCACAGAGTATACTTACTTAAGAAACTGATTAAAAGAAAACATTACCTGGGAATAATGATGGTGTCCTGTTCTTACTTCTGAGGGTTCTTGTTTTGGTGATTTTTCCTCCCCAACACAGAATAAGAATACACTGACAAACAAGTGTGTGATTTGCCTGTGGATATCTTGTTGAGAAGAATATTTATTATTCAAATTCACATTTATTCATGTCCTGTCTCCCCAGAGACTTGGGGACTAGTTAACAAATATGCATCATAAAATCAGGGCAAAGAGAATTAAGAATAAAAACCTAGGAGGAAGAAGTTATACATAAGAAGAGATTGATGGGACTGCAACAAAATTTGTGTAATCTGTTAGGACTGAAATCACTCTTTTGTTCTAACCTCAGATTTAGTGGCAAACTTCCTGGAAACCAAAGCAAGAAGGAAGATATAGCCAGTATTATAAGACTTATGATAAGAAAGGAAGAAGCACACTAACTACTTAAGGGAAGCAAAACTTTTCCTAGAACAGAATTCCAAAAGAAATTTTTCATGTGGAACTTTGTTTAGAGGGCATTTTGTGACATGGTATATACTGCCTTTAATAACATTCCTCTGAAGTGATGGATTCCATATGGCTGTTCCTGTAATTATTTTTAATAAGAGCTGGAGACATTGCTAAAATGAAATTCAGTGAAGGCAATTCTATGAGTGGCTATAATAACATGATCTGAGTGAACAACCTTCTTTTAGCTCCAGATGATCAAAAGATGGTTCCTATATCTATGTCTTTGAACCTAGATCTTTGGGAAAAAAATCCCTTCTTGCTTGTCATTAGGTTAATTTGAGTTTTCTATCTTAAAGTTAGATTCTTACAAAGTTTGTAATTTATGGTATACTGTGAATGTTGACATTTAAAAATAAATCTTCATTATCTTTTTATATGAATTCACTGGAAACTATTCAACTCAGTAATGAGAAATGTATCACTGAAATATATAAACAGTATAAGCTCCTTTTGACAAAGATTTTACATTGTTTTACACTGATTATCCCTGAACTTTTAATTCTATTCCACTTTTCTCACAGTTGTTCAGTTGATAAGTTGTGTCTGACTCTTTGCGACCCCATGGACTGCAGCACGCCAAGCTTCCTTGTCCTTCACCATCTTCCGTAGCTTGCTGAAACTCATGTCCATTGAGTCAGTGACGCCATCCAACCATCTCATCCTCTCTCGCCCCCTTCTTCTCTTGCCTTCAATCTTTCCCAGCATCAGGTTCTTTCCTAATGAGTCAGCTCTTCACATCAGGTAGCCAAAGGATTGGAGCTTCAACTTCAGCATCAGTCCTTCCAGTGAATATTCAGGATTGACTGGTTTGATCTCCTTGCAGTCCAAGGGACTCTGAAGAATCTTCTCCAGCATCACAGTTTGAAAGCATCAATTCTTTGGTGCTCAGCTTTCTTTATTATCCAACTCACATCTGTATATAACTAATGGAAAAACCATAAATTTAACTATATGGACCTTTGTCAGCAAAGTGATGTCTTTGCTTTTTAATATGCTGTCCAGGTTTGTCATAGCTAACTTAATTCTAGGGAAAAAAATTTTCCTGAAAGTGTCTAATGATGACTCAGATATATTTCTCTGCAACAAAAAATGTACATAAGTTATTTTATTTTTTAAAATTCCTTGACCATAAGTTTCAAATGTTGAAACTTTCTACTGAATTGAGTTTATAAAACAATGACTATTAATAGTGGAGAAAAATTACAGATATGGGTTGAAATTGTGTGAATAACTATTCAGCATAAAAGTTAAATATCTCTCTTAATTGGATAGGTGGGGTTTTCCTCCAATTATTATAAAACAGTGAAGGATATCTTGTTCTTTTATAAAATGAGAAGACAACTGTAAAAGAGAGTCAAGAAAGGAAAACTTGGACCCAAAGCATTCTATTAGAAAATCAATTTTAGGAGGAAGCATTACATGCAGAAATTAAAGATGTAGAAATTGATTCCTATTAACTTTTCTATATATTTTTTTCTTTTTTGAAAATGATTGCATATCCTTGTTTGGAAATGTCTGGACTCCCAACTTTTTAGTCATGGTACACTTAAATGGGGCATAACTCCCTGTAGCTCACGTGATCTTGCCCTGTTCTAGGGGTTCATGATGTTTTAAATAGCTGTACATGTTTAGGCATAGTAAGGATTTATTTGGATTTCTTACTAAAATCCTGAAATAATAATGCTCAGTAAAATTTAATAATATATTTAATTTAGGTTCAGTTCAGTTCAGTTCAGTCACTCAGTTGTGCCCGACTCTTTGCGACCCCATGAACCACAGTACACCAGGCCTCCCCCTCCATCACCAACTCGCGGAGTCCACCCAAACCCGTTTCCATCGAGTCGGTGATGCCATCTAGCCATCTCATCCTCTGTTGTCCCCTTCTCCTCCTGCTTCAATCTTTCCCAACACCAGGGTCTTTTCAAATGAGTCAGCTCTTCGCATCATGTGGCCAAAGTACTGGAGTTTCAGCTTCAACATCAGTTCTTCCAATGAGCACCCAGGACTGATCTCCTTTAGGATCGACTGGTTGGATCTCCTTGCAGTCCAAGGGACTCTCGAGTCTTCTCCAACACCACAGTTCAAAAGCATCAATTCTTTGGTGCTCAGCTTTCTTTATAGTCCAACTTTCACATCCATACATGACCCCTGGAAAAACCATAGCCTTGACTAGACGGACCTTTGTTGGCAAAGTAATGTCTCTGCTTTTGAATATGCTATCTAGGTTGGTCATAACTTTCCTTCCAAGAAGTAAGCGTCTTTTAATTTCGTGGCTGCAATCACCATCTGCAGTGCTTTTGGAGCCCCAAAAAATAAAATCAGCCACTGTTTCCACTGTTTCCCCATCTATTTCCCATGAAGTGATGGAACTAGATGCCATGATTTTAGTTTTCTGAATGTTGAGCTTTAAGCCAACTTTTCACTCTCCTCTTTCACTTTCATCAAGAGGCTCTTTAGTTCTTCTTCACTTTCTGCCATAAGGGTAGTGTCATCTGCATATCTGAGGTTATTGATATTTCTCCCGGCAATCTTGATTCCAGCTTGTGCTTCCTCCAGCCCAGTATTTCTCATGATGTACTCTGCATAGAAGTTAAATAAGCAGGGTGACAATATACAGTCTTGATGTACTCCTTTTCCTATTTGGAACCAGTCTGTTCCATGTTGAGTTCTAACGGTTGCTTCCTGACCTGCATACAGGTTTCTCAAGAGGCAGGTCAGGTGATCTGGTATGCCCATCCCTTTCAGAATTTTCCACAGTTTATTGTGATCCACACAGTCAAAGGCTTTGGCATAGTCAACAAAGCAGAAATACATGTTTTCCTGGAACTCTCTTGCTTTTTCAATGATCCAGTGGATGTTGGCAATTTCATCTCTGGTTCCTCTGCCTTTTCTAAAACCAGCTTGAACATCTGGAAGTTCATGGTTCACATATTTATGAAGCCTGGCTTGGAGACTTTTGAGCATTACTTTACTAGGGTGTGAGATGAGTGCAGTTGTGCGGTAGTTTGAGCATTCTTTGGCATTGCCTTTTTTTGGGATTGGAATGAAAACTGACCTTTTCCAGTCTTGTGGCCACTGCTGAGTTTTCCAAATTTGCTGGCATATTGAGTGAAGCACTTTCACAGCATCATGAACACTAAATTTAGAAACTGTGTAGTTACTACTAAATTCCTTTAACAATATGAAAATAATAAAGTCTTTGGAATTTTATGTCTTTCACTATGAAGAGCTTAAGAAAGGTCTTACATTTCTGGATCAATCTGTGGTTACAGAGGAGGCCGTCAGAGCCAAACAATAGCTATTTACCTCAGGACAAACTTTGAAAATTACTAATCTATGTCATGGATGGTCTGCATGGTTGCCAAACAATCTTTTATAAATGTTACCTTTTAAAACTGCGTTCATTCTCCCACTAGAAAATGGGGAGAGGTTATCCAGTCTCCCATCTCCTGCTGGTAGAGAGAGGTCACACCCAGAATGGGCATCAACTCTGTACATGATCAGGTTTGCATGATGGTGCCTGAGAAATCCCTCAGATGGAGAAGAAGAGAGAGAACTGGGTCTGAGGTGGGAAACCATCAGTGGGCCAGAAACTGTTCCCTGTGGCTGCAGGCAACTCTTGTAGGTCCAGGGAGATACAGCCTGGAGTATCACCAGCATCTGCTACAGTAAACTTCTATGAATATATCAGTCAGTTCCCTGATCATGGGGGCCCCATTAAGATAGTCATGAACTCAGAGGTTCTCAGGTCACAGAAGTGTGGCCTGATCTGCTAATATATTGCCTAGAAATTCAGTCCAAGTTCTCATTTTCTCCTCTGTAAAATAAGATCATTACAAATCTTCCATGTGAGATTGTGGTGATCGTAAATGCACACATGCGTGTTCAGTCACTCAGTCGTGTCTGACTCTTTGCAACCCATGGACTGTAGCCCGCCTAGCTGCTCTGTCTATGGAATTTTCCAGGCACGAATCCTGGAGCGGGTTGGCATTTCTTCCTCCAGGGAATCTTCCTGACCCAGGGATTGAACCTATGTCTGCTTCATCTCCTGCACTAGCAGGCAGATTTTTTTTTTTAAACCTCTGAGCCACCCTTTTCAACTGTGAATCATTATTATCTAGCTCAAGTGGCGACTGTTTTCCAGGGACTCTGGATAATTTGTCTCCTAGGATATTCTTGAGGGTTGTCTGCATGATTCACTTGCCAGTATAAAATGCCATCTATTCACCATAAAAACAAAGCAAAACAAAAAAAACCAAACCAAATCAAAACAAAACCAAAAGACACACAAAAAAGTGAGTCCATGAGTTCACAATAATTTGACCCTTAGATTTGGTTTCTATGTTTTTTTTTTTTTTTAATCCCTCACTAGCACACTGAAGGCAATCACAGACCCTAGCAAAGCAAAGCAATGACTCAAGAAACTCATTCCTGAGTGCAAGTCAGAAAGATCCAGAAGCTCACCAACAAAGCTGATTCTTCTGCTCCCAAAGACCATAGAAAACCTGGGTTAGTTCAGACTCTGCAACCAGGCTTTTGGGATTCTAATCCCAGCTCTACCACTTATTAACTGTGTGTTACCTTGGGCAAGTTACTGAACCTCCCTATGACTCAGTTTCCTTATCTGTAAAATGAGACTTAAATGAGTTAATATTTATGAAAAGAAAGATGCATAAAACAGTGCTCAGTGTATATAGCTGGTGTATAAGAGCTTGCTTATTTGAAAAAAAAATACATATATGCACATAACACACATAGCATTTATACCACTTTCATATTAATTAACTACTGTATTTAACTCTTTCATTATTTTACAATGGATACATTTCAAGAAAATACAGCTCATTACTTCTAGATCAAAGAACTATTAACTGACATATTTGCAACTCAAATCCAAATTTTCTAGGTCCATATTTAGAGGTTTTGTTTTGTGTTTGCCAAATCTTTAGCTGAATTGACTTTACTCCTGGAATTGTCTTATGACTTATAAATGGATTTTCTGATATTTAACGTTTTAACTTACAGAAAACTTTCATATGATTAAAGCATACCTGAGATTGGATTTTAGCCAGGCTTTCCAAATCCTAGAGGCTGGTTAGAGAGTACTTTTGCCTAGGTTTTCCTGGTCCCTGGTCACTTCTAGAATAGTTAAATAACTGTCAAACAGACAAGGAACGATCACTTCAAATAGTAATAGATAACACTTATGCTTAATGTGAAAGGCCTCTTCCACACATAATACTCTGTCCAAGAAGCAGACTTTCCTAGATTTTTGGATAAAAATTGTAGTTAATAGAGGATGGTGTGAAGACACCAGAAGACACCGAAAGCTCTTTCTGCTTTCAGCTCCTCTAATAAAATTTTCATTACATTCTCCCTGATTGCTAATTATTTTCTCCTTTTGTTTGAAACAAACTTGAATAATAATTTCTTATGGTTTTATTTTGTTAAGATAAAATTACTGCTGATCTGTAAAGAGAGAAACCTGTCCTTTAGAATTTTTAAGAGCCATTTCTCCTAATTTTCATTAAGTTAATCTGGAAATTGTATGTCTGAGTTTGAGGGGGAAAAAAATCTAGAAAAGATTTCCCCCTTCTTGTTGGTTGGAACTGAAAAATCTCCCAGCTCTGTATGAACTTCTGGTTTGCTCATCTTAGAGGCCCCGGACAGTTTCTGCCCAGCCTCATGATGTTCCAACACAATGTACAGCTAATGCCTAACTTAGAATTCAGCAACAAACTCAAAGAGATTTCCAGTGCACTTTCTCTTCCTCATTACCTCCTTGCCAGGACTCTGCCCATAAAGTCAAGCTACCCCAACGTCATTGAATTGTGATGCTTTGACTCCTCAATTCTGTGAGCCTTTTCTGCTCTGCATGGGTTCCCCTTCCTGTACCACATCTCTGGGTAAGCAGGTGACAATAAGGCTCCTCTTGTTTGTTTTCCTTCTCTTAGGAATCAAAGACCTGTGTTGCCTGTTGTCTAATGTTTGAAAACAACTCATTTCATATATGTTTCTGGTGGGAGAGCAGATTTGGTACTTCTTATTCCATCTTGGTCTATTGAATCAAATAACAAAGCATAGGTTGGTGCTCTTTTTTTTTTAATGTGTTTTTAGCAATCTATTTGCATTATATGTTAAAAGTATATCAATCTGGAACAGAAGAGAAGTAAAAAGAGCTGCTTTGAACCAAAATTATTTAAATTTTAATGTGTATACAAATCACCTGGGCATCTTGTTAAAATTCAGATTTCGATTCAGCATGTATGGGGGCTGAGGGTCTAACAGTCTTCCAGGTGATACCAATGTCACCAGTCCAAGGGCCACATTTTATAAAGTGATGTTTTGTGCCATAGGAGATTCAGCTTTTGGACTCAGACACATTCTGAGCATTGATAATGAGCACATTAGATTCACTAAAGGAACAAAACCCGTGAAGAAACACATAGGCTGTCCAGGTAAGGAAAGAGACTTTCATCTCTTTTCTGCTCCCTTCTCTCTACCCCAAAGCTGGCAGTTGGTATTGAAAGGGGGACTAGAAAGAGATGGCTCAGTTCATGTCTTACCTTTGCCTGCTGCAGTCAGAGTCAGGGTGCCAGGTCAAGGCTCTGAAACTGAATCAGGGTTCCAGTTCTTGCTCTTCTAGCAGCATGTAAAACATTAATAGATTTGAATTAAACTTCTACATTATCAAAGGTGATAGAATTGGCCCAAGATAATATCAAAGCCCAGGTAGATTATACAGAACATAACTGAAAACAGTGATTAGAGAAAAGAGTTATTTCATATTTATACTTCTCCATATTAAGACTGCTAGACAAAGTGGTTATGTATATACATTTGCCTTGAGAACATTTTTCGAACACATTTTAAAGTCTGGATGAAAGTGAAACGAAGTTATGCATACAATTATTTTAAATGTTACCATAGAACTGTGTTTATATCATGGAAGATTTAAAATAGTCTCTTTAACCAGAACAAAATACACACCCACACATACCCACACACCCCAATCTTCCTAATAGAGCCAAGTCACTATTTTTATGAGTGGCATCTCCTGTCAACCACCCAAGGTTGGTCACTTTATTTCTAATGTGTTTACTTTCTGGAATGCAGACTTGTTCAACTTGAAAGTTATTGGGCGATGCAGTGAAATCTAGGTAATAGAAAACATTCAATGTAAGGCCGATTAACTCTACAGAGAAAAGATATTTTGTGAAACTGCATAGGCAATAGTATTGGATGATTTTTTAGATGCATAAATTGAATTACAATTATTGCCAAAGGCAAGCAGCACCATTAGAAAGCACATCAAAACAGTAACCAAACCAGACACATTGCCAGCATTTTTAATGGATGTATCAATTGTCCGTGGAGATGCTGTTGAGAAATAACTTGATGAGACACTTATTCTGCTGTGCTTTGGAAAAAGGAATACTTACAATGTGCATTGCATTGGTTTAGAAAACAATGAATGTTTTTGGAGTGTAAGTGAGCAAACTCATGAAAAATTGTGCATATGTACCCACACACAATCATATGCACACATGCACAGACAGGAAACTAAAGCTGTGCTCATCTTCATGATATTCATATAGAATATTTGCCCTTCAGCCTTCAGCCAAAAAGTTGTATTTCTTCACAACTCCCCAAAGAAAATTTGAATTCTTTTTCATAATTCTGACATCTGAAGCTATTTTTCAACATTTCTATAGGAAAAAGAGAAAACATAACTAAAGTTTCCTTAAATAGATCTGCTCTTGGGTTTGGCTTCAGTTCTACCTCCTCTGTGAAATTTTTCTGGTCATTTCAGCAAAAAACCATTGGTCTATTTCTCCATCATTTTAACTTATCAGCCTTCTACTTATCTCACTTGTTATTTAAACACTGCTAGCGTCAATAACAATTTTTTCTTGTGTTATTTTCCCTAATAGCTCTTCAAGGGCAAGGGATTTGTTGTTTGGGGTTATCTCATAGTATTTTCCATGATGCCAGCACACAATATTAGCCATTCCCAGACATGTCTTCACAGCATGAGCAAATTTCTTAAACAAGGAATAAAAATGGACATTTCTCTTTTTTATTCCTTTTAATAAACTCTTTATCATGGTTAAAAATAACAATAATGACTACCTTCTGTTGCGCTTTAAACATTACCTGCTAGATACTACTATATTATCCACATCTAATACTTCAGTTAATTCTTATGGTAACTTTTTGAGATGGATAGATATTTTCTCTATTTTCTAGATAAGGAAACTGAGGCTCAGAGGTTAAAGACTTGTTAGTTGCAGGCACTGGGTCAGAGTTTAGGTCTGCTTCAAAGTTTTATTCCTGTTATAGTCAGCCTTCTGTTACCCAATATGTGCTAAGTTGCTTTAGTTATGTCCAATTTTTTGCAAACCCATGAACTGTAGCCCACCAGGCTCCTCTGTCCAAGGGATTCTCCAGGCAAGAATATTGGAGTGGGTTGCCATGTCCTTCTCCAGGAGATCTCTCCGACCCAGGGATGGAACCTGTGTCTCTTAGGTCTCCTGCATTGGCAGCCGGAGTCCACTAGCGCCACCTGGGAAGCCCTGAACCCACTATGCATATGTTAACTAAGAAGTCAGAGACGTCCCTGGTGGCTCAGATGGTAAAGCGTCTGTCTGCAATGCGGGAGACCTGGGCTTGATCCCTGGGCCGGGAAGATCCCCTGGAGAAGGAAATGGAGACCCACTCCGATACTCTTGCCTGGAAAATTCCATGGACAGAGGAGCCTGGTGGGCTACAGTCCACAAACAGTCGAACATGACTGAGCGACTTCACTTTCACTTTCAATAAGTCAGAAGATCAGATTCTAGGTTCAGCTCTGCCTCTAAATAGGTCACTGATGTTATAGTAGCCACTACACACTCATCTCTGTTAGTTGCAGTTTTCCTGGTGATAAAATAAACCCAAGACCATAAAACCTACATGTGCGTGTGTGAAAGTAGCTCAGTCATGTCTGACTCTTTGTGACCCCATGGACTATATAGACCATGGAATTCTCCAGGCCAGGATACTGGAGTGGGTAGGCTTTCCCTTCTTCAGGGCATCTTCCCAACCTACATATGTGTTTCCAAAGAACTAACATTTATTGAGTATCTATTATAGACCACAAACTAATCAATTGCTTATGTACACTCATCTCATTGAATTCTTCCAATGCCCTTAAGTACATATGTTAGTATACCTCTTTTGTAATTGATGAAAGTGAAATGTGAAGATGTCAATTGAATTACCTAAAGATATTTTATCTGAAAGTGTCAGAGTCTGCACTTGAACCTGACCCTAAAATCATTGTCTTTCAACTTCACCATGCCCACAACAGGAAGAGAATCTGCTGTTGAGTTAATTTGATGTAGAAAATTTTCTATTTGGGGAAGAAAGATAAACATCATTCATGCCCTATATTCCGCTATTAGTGATCAGATTAGTTTCAATTTAAAAATATTCTCCTTGCCAGAAATGTGTAGTTTAAGGCAGAAGTTAATCATGCCAAAGTATTAATCACTCAGTTGTGTTCAACTCTTTGCAACCCCAGTAGCCTGCCAGGTTCATCTGTCCATGGGATTTCCGAGGCAAGAATATTGGAGAGGGTTGCCATTTGCTTCTCTGGTGTATCTTCATGACCCAGCAATTGAACCCAGTTTCCTGCATTGCAGGCAGATTCTTTATCATTTGAACCACCAGGGAAGCCCCAGTCATGCCAAATTGGTCATAAAAAAAAAAAAAAGGCAAAACGTAAAGTTGTAAAAATATCTGTCTCTAGATACAATTGTAATTTTTATCACCTTTGAGAATCAACAAAGTGTAGACAATATTTCAAATATTTATTTCAGGCAAATAATATAAGAATGTCATTGAAGCAATTAAACTTGTTTAATTTTCCAGTTTACAACTAATATTTGTAGATATCTCTAGTGTGGTAACATGTTTAATATATCCTCCTAAAGACATGTAGCAAAGCAGTTGCTTGCCTTCTAAATCTAACAGTCTAATTTTTTTTAAACTGCTGGATATTTTTTTTTTTAACTGCTGGATATTTTTTTTTTTTTTTTCAGCAATGAATTACTTAGGGATGTATTTGGGGATTGCTAGTGTTTGTCAATTTTATTCACCCTAATCTGGCATATGACCTGCTATCTCCCTTGCACCCCCATTTCATCATTGAGTATTATGTCTGAATTCAGAGGAGTGAGCTGCATTTATGCTGCTGTTAAAATAGTGTAGAGTCAGAAAAGCAATTTCCTGTTTAGGGGGAAAGAATGAACAAAACCATAACTATTTCTCTCAGGATGTGTCCCAGTGCAATTTTCACCTTGAATTAAACCTTTAAGTCAAAATCTGCAGATAGTGCCAAAAACCTTTTGGCTTACTATTATAGGGCAGTTAAGACTATTATTTTCTTTTTCTTCAAATAAGTATGCAAATCTGATAATGATCAGAAAGTTGTTATTGTTTGCATTTACATGAATATATTTAGTATTAGGTGGTTCTGCCTGAGAATCCTCTTAAAATATACACATAAAAAGGAGTTTTCTCTGTCACAGGCAGGTCATCCTAGTTGTGAATCCAACTTCATTGGGAAGGTCTTTTGTGCAACTGAAAAATAGGGAATGTGCTTATTTCTGTTTCTCATCAGGTCCTGACAGCAAATTTCTCAAGGTGATATTCAACATATGAAGTGAAAAGCTACAGCAAAACTGGCCTTTATGTGTGCAATCTAAATAACTTCTTTACTATGAATATATTTTTCTAATGACTATATAGCCCAAGAATTCATTTTGATCTTTGCGGCAGCATAATTGAGATAATCTGAATCTTCTGCAGTTCTTAAGGACTTCTGAGGACCCTTAGTGAGCCAGACCCTGAGTTCCTCTGACAAGTATATTGAGAAAATGTCTATGATACCTGGAAGTGAGGAAGTTCCTGTCACACTAGTTAAATCTGGAAAAATACCAAGAATGCAAGTTTTTATAGCAGTGCCTGCTTGTGTAAAGTCTAACCATGGATAATATTTTGGCCTAATTTATCTCTTGTGAAATCGATTCACAGTGAATCTTATGAAAATTGAGCACAGCTCTGTCTATTCTGCTGTTCTGGGTGGAAGTATTAGACTACTGGAATACATCAGCACTAACTGGTCTGCTATAGCTCTATATCAGTTTACCTGTACATTAAAGTAGGATTTGAGGATATGAAATTGTGGATATCTCTTAGTAGGTTAAATTCATAATCTAGCATCTGTTAACTGCTTTTCGCAGAACTTGATACGTCTCTGCTGCCTATCATTAAAATGATCAGTTTCTTATTTATTCTTGAAAACATGGGATTCAACCCCTACCTAGGGTTAAGTGTAAATAACAATGTTCCAACTAAAGTTACCTGAGGGAAGAGGCATATCTTGAATTAATATAGCTGATCCTTTAAAGAGGGCTCTTGGCAATTGCATTGATTTCATTTTGCTGAGTGACTTTTAGACATTAAAAAGTAATTGAATATTTTACTCCCTTTACTCTGAGACATCTAAAACAGACAAGGATATTTAGGAGTCATTTTATGTAAAGAAACACATACTCCATAGTCACAGTTGAATACTTTTGTGCATTTTCAGTATGCTGTCTTTGCAGAATACACATCAACAATCAATGCATTTTTTTTTTCTTTCTGGGTTTTTTTCTCTCTTTAGTTTACAGAAATACTAGAACTAGTAAGTAAAGTCTATGTATTGCATTATGAGAGAATATATTTTTAACTGTGGTCAACATATTTCCTGTTGTGTTAGGTTAATAGCTCCTTTCCATTGTTTACTCCAGAAAATTCATTTTCCCAAGGTTGTTCCTATTGCATTAAGTTATTAAAAAATAAAAAGACAATAACCTCAGGTGTAGAAAAGGTACCACAGCTAATATATTGCTGCCACTGTCGTTAATACTTTTCCTGCAACTCCCAGCATACATGCTTGCTGGGATCCGTTTTCTTTCCCTGAATCCTGTAAAGTCATGGTGAACAGAGTTATATTCGCAAAGTATCCAAAACTGAAATCTTCTGTTATATGCAAATACACATATTTCTTTGATTCAAATAGCCAATTTAGCATCTCAACAACAGAACAATGTCATATTGAATGCACAAAGTTCTTTATTCAAATGAGGATAGTGAGAACCGGTCTAGCAGAATCTCCCTACTTGTGACTACCACTATAACCAACACATATTTGCTAATAGCTGCTGGTGTCATTGAGTTGAAACTCAATGCTTTGGCCTGGAACCTGTGGTTTGGAACAAGAAAGGTCTCTATTTAGAATAAAAAAATTCTAAGAAATCTTATGACATTTTATCTTCAATTTTGGTTTCATCCTACCTTAAATTACTCCCATGGTGTTAGTTATCATGGATCCTTAGATATAGTAAGTTAGTGTAAGGACTTGAGAATGTGGGGGTTAGAATCAAATTTGATATACAAGATAAATTTAGTTGCTTACATGCTATACTAATCTCTAAGTCTGTAGCATCACTGGTAGTCTTCCAGTTTCTATACCCAAGACAGCAGCCTGAAGAACCACTGCTGGTCCAACAGTTTTTCTGGAGACTTGGATTTTAGCAGAAAGGAGTCTCTTTCTTCTGGTATTAAAATCAGTCATGGTTATGCTTTACAAATGTTGGTCCAGACTTTCATAGCCCCATAGAGACAAAGCTATCTCAGTTTTCACTCACGTCACACGCACAATTTTCCAAGAAAAACACACAGTGCCAGAGTGCAGAAGGAGGCTACTGTGGGCAGTTTCTGCCTTGGCCATGTGAAGGTGCTAAAATCTTAGCAAAGAAGCCTATGTATTCATTCATTCAACAAATACTAGTGAATATCTTTAATATGTTATACATTGCTGTGTATTAACAGGTACTGCAGATAGAGTCATGAAAGACAGAGTGCCTGCATTCTTGTGAGGGACACAAATAATAAATAATGGAACTTCAAATCCTACCTGAAAGGCAGAGTAAAGAGAGTGATAACTGATTTGGAGGCATGATTCAAAGGCAAATCCTCTGAAGAGATGCCATTTGGACAACTGTGAACAAAATGAAGGAACCAGTCATGCAAAGATCTACGATAAGAATGTTCCAGGCAAAGGGGACAAAAGTGTGGCAATATGAGGAAGGAGCTAGCTTCATGTGTTTGAGGACCAGCAAAAGGCAAATATGGCTGGGGTGCACTGGCTGATGTGAGAGGAGAGAGTAATTCTGGTTCCATTAACTGAGATAAGAAAAAGTACAAGTGAGGCCTTCTGTTTCTCCTTCCGTTCAGTCGGTCAGTCATGTCTGACTCTTTGCGACCCCATGAATTGTAGCATGCCAGGCCTCCCTGTCCATCACCAACTCCTGGAGTTCACCCAGACTCATGTCCGTTGAGTCAGTGATGCCATCCAGCCATCTCATCCTCTGTCGTCCCCTTCTCCTCCTACCCCCAATCCCTCCCAGCATCAGGGTCTTTCCAATGAGTCAACTCTTCATATGAGGTGGCCAAAGTATTGGAGTTTCAGCTTTAGCATCATTACTTCCAAAGAACACCCAGGACTGATCTTTAGAATGGACTGGTTGGATCTCCTGGAAGTCCAAGGGACTCTCAAGAGTCTTCTCCAACACCACAGTTCAAAAGCATCAATTCTTCGGTGCTCAGCTTTCTTCACAGTCCAACTCTCACATCCATACATGACCACAGGAAAAACCATAGTCTTGACTAGACGGACCTTTGTTGGCAAAGTAATGTCTCTGCTTTTGAATATGCTATCTAGGTTGGTCATAACTTTCCTTCCAAGGAGTAAGTGTCTTTTAATTTCATGGCTGCAATCACCATCTGCAGTGATTTTGGAGCCCAAAAAAATAAAGTCAGACACTGTTTCCACTGTTTCCCATCTATTTCCCATGAAATGATGGGACCAGATGCCATGATCTTCGTTTTCTGAATGTTGAGCTTTAAGCCAACTTCTTCACTCTCCTCTTTCACTTTCATCAAGAGGCTTTTTAGTTCCTCTTCACTTTCTGCCATAAGGGTGGTGTCATCTGCATATATGGGGTTATTGATATTTCTCCTGGCAATCTTGGTTCCAGCTTATGCTTCTTACAGCCCAGAATTTCTCATGATATACTCTGCATATAAGTTAAATAAGCAGGCTGACAGTATACAGCCTTGATGTACTCCTTTTCCTATTTGGAACTAGTCTGTTGTTCCATGTCCAGTTCTAACTGTTGCTTCCTAACCTGCATATAGGTTTCTCAACAGGCAGGTCAGGTGGTCTGGTATTCCCATCTCTTGCAGAATTTTCCACAGGTTATTGTGATCCACACAGTCAAAGGCTTTGGCATAGTCAATAAAGCAGAAATAGATGTTTTTCTGGAACTCTCTTGCTTTTTCAATGATCCAGTGAATGTTGGCAATCTGATCTCTGGTTCCTCTGCTTTTTCTAAAACCAGCTTGAACATCTGGAAGTTCACGGTTCACATATTCTCCTTCAGTTCAGTTCAGTCGCTCAGTCGTGTCCGACTCTTTGCGACCCCATGAATCGCAGCACGCCAGGCCTCCCTGTCCATCACCAACTCCCAGAGTTCACTCAGACTCATGTCCACGAATCAGTGATGCCATCCAGCCATCTCATCCTCTGTCGTCCTCTTCTCCTCCTGCCCCCAAATCCTTCCAGCATCAGAGTCTTTTCCAATGAGTCAAATTTTTGCATGAGGTGGCCAAAGTACTGGAGTTTCAGCTTTAGCATCATTCCTTCCAAAGAAATCCCAGGGCTGATCTCCTTCAGAATGGACTGGTTGGATCTCCCTGCAGTCCAAGGGACTCTCAAGAGTCTTCTCCAACACCACAGTTCAAAAGCATCAATTCTTCAGCGCTCAGCCTTCTTCACAGTCCAACTCTCACATCCATGCATGACCACAGGAAAAACCATAGTCTTGACTAAACGGACCTTTGTTGGCAAAGTAATGTCTCTGCTTTTGAATATGCTATCTAGGTTGGACATAACTTTCCTTCCAAGGAATAAGCATATTTTAATTTCATGGCTGCAGTCACCATCTGCAGTGATTTTAGAGCCCCCCAAAATAAAGTCTGACACTGTTTCCACTGTTTCCCCATCTATTTCACATGAAGTGATGGGACCGGATGCCATGTTCTTTGCTTTCTGACTGTTAAGCTTTAAGCCAACTTTCTCACTCTCTTTCACTTTCATCAAGAGACTTTTTAGTTTCTTTTCACCTTCTGTATTCTCCTTAGTGGACATCAAAAGTTTAGCTTCAACTATGCTAAATTGGAGGAGCTTATTTGACATTCAAATGGAGATTTCAAATAGACATTGGCCATTTAAGTCTGGAGTTCTGCAAGAATGATGGGACTGGAAATATGAATTTAGGAGGCATCTAGCTTTTGATGGCATGCAACTCCAGGTGGCCAATATAGTCATCAAGGGAGGCAGATAGAGGAGACAGAGAAGAGAAGACGTCTAAGAACAATGCCGAGACATACTAACATCAGAGGGGTAAAAGAAGGGAAGGAAACATTAAGGAGGTTTCACGTTGTAAGGATTGATACATAGTGCTGGTGAACACTTAAATCTCACAGTACATCAGAAAACTGTTTTACCTAAAGTCTAAACTTAAATTATCAGGGACTGAGGGAAAGAATTCTCTGTAACTTCTAGTTAAAACTACTGTAGAAGGAAGAAAACTTTCCAAAGCAGATGAGGTCAAGGTCAAAAGGTCATGTGTAATCAAAACAACCCTAGCTCATCATCTCCCCAAAATTAAAGATTTAGACCAGACATATCATATGCCATGGTTAGAAATTTAAAAAAAAATTGAAATATATTGAATACATAGGAATGTTTAAATTAATTAATGAGAGCAGCATATTCTTCTTATTTATTAATTTTAATTTAGCCATTTTTAATGAATGTGTGTTTTTCTGTAATACCAAAGTAAAAAAAATATTCCTTTAAGCCATTGTAATAGATAGAATTCTAAATCCTATTTAGAACATCTCTTCTGATGTTCATAGCAGGCAAAAAGCAGTTGACCGCCTCCTTTTTCAGCATAAGGTCTTAACCAGGCTTTTTCTTTTTTACCTTGGGTATACTAAACATTAGAAATGCTCCAAGCAAATTGTCTAAAGAAACATCTCCCTTTTAAAGTGTCCTTTGATAAGGTAGTTTTAAAAACAGGAAAGAGCTCATTTGAAAAATATAAAAGAAACCCTGTCATTACATCAGACAGAGTTATTTCCTTACCACTGAATTTGCCCTTCACTTACCAAAGAGTTGTTTACAAGGGTTGAGAAGGCTGACATATCTCTCTGTTCTTTAATTCTTTGTTTATGAACTGGAGTAATCAAACAAGAATGTACTTAGCATGGGGAGGGGTAAACAACCATTGCTTTGTTATCATAGTTTAAAAAATTACAGAATTTCTCAGGAGATTTGTATCATTGTTTGATACAAAGCATTTTCCCTTTAATTAAGAAATATTCATTTTCAGAGATTTAGTAAACACATTTTAATTATTTCCCTGGTAGTGTCTGAAAGCAAATGAGCTAGAAAGGTAATGCAAAATTCTCCTATTCACCTTGAATTCATTTGAAAGATTTTTAAGTTCGAATATCTTTTAGCCCAAGGGCTTCCCTCATAGCTCAGTTAGTAAAGAATCCACCTGAGATGCAGGAGACCCCGGTTCAATTCCTGGGTCAGGAAGATCTGCTGGAGAATGGATAGGCTACCCACTCCAGTATTCTTGTGCTTCCCTTGTGGCTCAGCTGGTAAAGAATCCTCCTGCAATGTGGGAGACCTGGGTTCGAACATCCCGGGGTTGGGAAGATCCTGTGGAGAGGGGAAAGGCTACCCACTCCAGTATTCTGACCTGGAGAATTCCATGGACTATGCAGTCCATGGGGTCACAAAGAGTCGGACATGATTAAGCGACTTTCACTGTCACTTTCACTTGCATCTTTTAGCCCACATTGTTTACACTAGCTGGTGAAGTCTTGTTTTTATTTTGTGCATTTGTGGCCACTATCTTCTTAGCAACTAAAGCTGATGCTACTTCATCTTCTATAGAGATGACAGATTTAAAACATAGCTGCCTTTAGAGACACAAGGGAGGTGGTCCAGTTAAAATGAGACTTATCTTCATTTTTGAGGATGGTCAATCTATTTGAGATTTTCTCAGGATCCCTGAAAATACCATCTATATTTCAGCATTTAACTCCATGAAACCCATAGAAATTAACAGACTACAAATTAACTGTAGGAGTCCCTCAAAATTTATGGTGATATATTTGAAATACTGTAGGAACTTCACAGATTGCAACACTTTTTATTCCCAGGAGAATTTCATTCGTGTATTTGCTCTGTAACATTTCCTTCTATATAAATGTTCAAAGACCAAAGTAAGCATTATTAATGTTAGAAAGGACAACACAGACCAAAAAAAAAAAAAAATGCCATACACAGATCTTATCTGATACCCTATCTGCTTCTACAGGGCTGAAGACTGAAAATTTGTGACCCCCCCACACATACTTTGAGATCCTAACCTCAATTGATGACAAGAGGTGGGGCCTTTGATAGTTGATTAGGTTGAGGACAGAGCCTTTTTGAAGGATCCCTTTCAGTTGGTAAAGAATTTGCCTGCAATGCAGGAGACCAGGGTTCCATCCTTGGGTTGGGAGGGTCCCATGGAGAAAGGAAAGACTACCCATTCCAGTATTCTGGCCTGGAGAATTCCACGTGTTGCAGAGTCTGACATGACTAACTTTCATTTTCATTTTCTAAAAGAAACCCTAGAAAGTTCCCCCACACCCTTGCTTCTTTAGGTGAGGACACAACAAAAAGATGATCTCTGTAAGCCAGGAAGTGGACTCTCACCAGACATCACGTTTCCAGTGTCTTGATCTTGAATTTCCCAGTCTCCAGAAATGTGAGAAATAGATTTCTGTTGTTTATAAGTCACCCAGTCTGTGGCATTCTAGTATGGTAACCCAAACAAACTAAAACACATAGTTAACAAATGAATGTCAGTGTGTGTGTGTGTGTGTGTGTGTGTAGTCATTAAGTTGTGTCAGATTCTTTACAACCTCATGAAATGTAGCCCACCAGGCTTCTCTGTCCATTGGATTTCCCAGGCAAGAGTACTGGATTGTCATTTTCTTCTTCAGGGGATCTTCCTGACCCAGGGATTGAACCTGCATATCCCTATTGCAGATGCGTTCTTTACTCCTGAGCCACCAGGGAAACCCACAATATCTGTCTCAATTTTGTTTTTATAGTGGAGCATTTTGTTACTGAAGATGATGCTTACTGTAGTGAATCAGCTCAAAATCTCAATGGATCAATAAAATAGAGGTTTCTTTCTTTCTCACATAAAATCCAGATTAAGTGTTCTTGATTGTTGGACAGCTTTCCACATTTCCAAGCTCCTTCCATTTTGTGACTCTGTCCTCTTCCAGAGCAGTGGATTCCTCCTTGATAAGTAAGGAGAAGGTGAAGAAGGCTCATTTCTTTATCAGTTTGGCTGGCAAGTGTTTAATATTTCTTTTGCAGACACCATCAGCAAGGCTCAGTCCCAGGGTTCCAGTGACAAGCAGAGACGCCTGAGAACTGCAGTTCATTGTTTGGCAGGTGTTCCCAGTAACAACTCTGGACAATGGAAGGAAACCTTTTATTGTCCTTCAGATTTATATCTTTCAAACATCCTTGACAAATGCTGAAGTGATGGTTTTTCATTTAAAACAAATTTGTTAGGTCTTTATCAAACTTGAAGAATTTTTAAAAATGTGTAAGAATCTGACAAGGAGAGCTTCCAGGTGAGAATTTATTTTTTAAGGGATTTTTTTCTTTTGCTTTAGAAAGAGTCTTTACCTTTTGTCTTTCTTTTATTTCTAGGAGAGTATTTAATTTTAAAATTAGTGAAGCATTGATTTCCAAATGGTTTACTCATACAAATGTTCAGCAGGAGGCCAATGTCGAATGAATCAAGAGACAGTGTCTTGTAAATTGTGATTTCCATTGAATGGGGGTGGGATAGGTGTTTTTTCCTCAGACATATATTCTCAACTTTTGTTTGAAATATTGCCTTTAGGGGTTTACTCCATTGATCTTGAAACTTTTAAAGAACCATACAAAAAAATACAATTAAAATGAAAGTGAAAGTCAGTCAGTTGACTCTTTGTGAGTCCATGGGCTATACAGTCCATGGAATTCTCCAGGCCAGAATCCTGGAGTCCGTAGTCTTTCCCTTCTTCAGGGCATCTTCCCAACCCAGGGATAGAACCCAGATTTCCCACATTGCTGGTGGATTCTTTACCAGCTGAGCCATGAGGGAAGCCCAAGAATACTGGAGTGGGTAGCCTATCCCTTCTCCAGCAGATCTTCCCAACCCAGGAATCAAACTGGGGTCTCCTGCATTGCAGGCAGATTCTTTACCAACTGAGCTATGAGAGAAGCCAATTAAAATAGTCTTGAATTATAAATACTAGTATTTATACCTCT
Source organism: Bubalus kerabau (assembly GCF_029407905.1). NCBI lineage: Eukaryota > Metazoa > Chordata > Mammalia > Artiodactyla > Bovidae > Bubalus > Bubalus kerabau. The sequence continues at coordinate 66,421,668 of NC_073629.1, read as the reverse complement.
TGGCATTTTGGCTAAATCGAGTACAGTATGATCTTTCCAGGTGGCACAGTGGTAGGGAATCAGCCTACCAATGTAGGTATGCAAGAGACCCAGGTTTGATCCTTGGGTTGGAAAGACCCCTGGTGCAGGAAATGGCAGCCCCCTCTAGGATTCTTGCCTGAAAAATTCCATAGACAGAGGAGCCTGGTGGACTACAGTCCATGGGGTCACAAAGAATCAGACATGACTGAGAACACACACATTATAAATACTAGTATCATTTAAAATTTAGCCTTGGAAAAGATTCTTGTGATCATGAGACTCAGTATAGAAGCTTGAGGAAGGAGAGAATCCAAAGGACTGAGTTAGATGGGAGATGGAAGGATGATGCCAGTGAAAATTTTTATTTATTTTCTAGTTATGTCAAGTGCCAGCTCTGGGTGGGGATGCTGATTTGGGATACAGTGAATAAGCATCCGTGAATAAAGAAAAGTCATTACTTAATTCACTCAAAATATATTTTCTAGGTGCCTATTTGTTAGGAATTTTGTGAGATGCTAGAGTAATGAAGAGGATGGTAGTTTCAGTTTTTGTGGAGTTTAGAGTATATTGTAATTAAAATTGAATTAGTTACAGTGGCAAATTGAATCAATAATAATGATAAATAGTAATGAAATTTGGTCAATAATTTGATAGTTTCAGTTTCACTTGAAATAATTTGACTTCCAGTAATATATTTTAATTTAAATTTATGTGTAATATTTCTACATTACAAATTGATATATTTACAGGTATCTAGCTATAGGCTCAGAGAAGGCAATGGCAACCCACTCCAGTACTCTTGCCTGGAAAATCCCATAGACAGAGGGACTTGGTAGGCTGTAGTCCATGGGGTTGCTATGAGTCGGACACGACTGAATGACTTCACTTTCACTTTTCACTTTCATGCATTGGAGGAGGAAATGGCAACCCACTCCAATGTTCTTGCCTGGAGAATCCCAGGGAAGGGGGAGCCTGGTGGGCTGCCGTCTATGGGGTCGCACAGAGTTGGACACGACTGAAGCGACTTAGCAGCAGCAGGAGCAGCAGCTATAGGCTAAAAGGCAGCATAGTGTTATTCTTACAGTCCAGAGTGGTACCTGGTATATAACAGAAATTCAATCAATGATATTGGATGAATGAATAAATAAAAACAATCCTGGGTAAAAAATTAGGACACTCCTAATTTTAGGAGTCTGTTTGTCTGCCAGTGACTTCCAGTGTGACACCATAAATGACTCACTGTTTCAGTTTCCAAATCCATAAAATGAGATGAAAATATCCACCTATTTGGCAAAACTAATACAATTATGTAAAGTTTAAAAATAAAATAAAATAAATAAAAAAAATAAATTTAAGTCAATTTTCTTATTAAAAAAAAAAAAAGAAAATATCCACCTTACCATCTATACAAGGCAGTTCCTTGTATAGAAACAAGATAGCAGATAGGTAAGACTCAGGAATATTGCAATAGTCAATAAACCCAAAATGGAGCATATTTTTATTTGACTAAGATATTTCCACATTCTCTTTTAGAATAATCTTTCTGATTGTCGCTTTTTTTTTTTTTTTTTTTTTTTTTTTACTTTGCAATATTGTATTGGTTTTGCCATACATTGACATGAATCTGCCATGGGTGTACATGTGTTCTCCATCCTGAACCCCCCTCCCACCTGACTGTCACATTTTTTAGTGAAATAAAAATAATTTTATTTTATAAAATTGAATTGTATTATCAAGACGCAAGTATATTTTCTGAAATCTTAGAGCCTAGTGTCTCTTAGAAATGTAGCCTAATAAGAGTAACTTGGAGCCCTGCAAAAAATATCAAGGAAGTGGTACCCCTTTCTTGATTCTTTCCATTCCTGGAGATATGCTTCCCAACGTAAATCCTCAGCCCATCTTTTTTCAACCTGGATTGCATAAAAGAAAGAAGTGTTATTTGAAGGCAATCTAACAACAGACTAAGAGGGAGGAGGTGCACACACACACATTTGAGATGAAGATGAAAGAGGCATGTTTTATTCAAAGTTCAACATCCATTTATTTTGAGGATAGAGATGTCTGTGTTGTGACTCATGCATGCTGAGAAAAAATGCCAAGTGTCTAGATAACTAATGTTAGTAAGGAAAGATTCACCAAGAGGGGGCAGAAGCTCATGAAATGCTAATCTTTGAATAGAAGAGTGGGAATCAATTTTATATTTTGATCTTTTTGGAACATTTCAAAGGACTTAATATTTTGGTACAAAAAGAGAAATTTATACATTCTGAGAATAATGATAAGCACTTCTCTCTTCTACAATTCATCTTTGAGGCTTTTTTTTCTTTTTTACTGCTTCGGCTTTCCCATTTTTCTTTTGTCTTTATGCTGTTCCTCATCTTCCCTCTAAACTTTCAGACTAAATATTATATTCATTTACCTTTTAGGCTTTCAGACTAAACAGTCTATTCCTTTACCTTTAAAGGAATTTTGATTATTAATCTGTTCCTTTTATGCTAAGTGTTGGAAAACCATAAAATTTAAGCTAGAATTACAATACTTCCTTCGTAATCCCTCCTTTAACAAATAATATTTGGGAGCATTAAAATGTTATAAAGAGACAGTACATTTTCTCCAATCATTGACTGTATGATGAGTGGTATATCCTGAAAGTGAACAGAGAGTTATTTTATAAAATGTAAAGAACAAATACTAGGGCTTAGATATGAACTGCACACTAACAAGAGACACAAGGCAGTTTGGATGACGGTGGATCAAATTAATCCTTGCAAAATGACAAGGGCAAACACCAGGGATCTCTATTATGAAATGCCTTGGAGTAAAGGCTTAGCAAGAAGTCAGCCTTGCATAAGCATAAAAGCCAAACTCTTTTAGAAACTAAATTGCTGGAGATGATTTATTTTGATACAAAAGAGTTTATTTTTTTTTTTTAGATCTTTTTCTTAAATAGAAATATTGATTTGCCAATAGGACATATATATAGTTTTATATCCAGATAACAATGATTTCAAAAGGAAAGGTGAATGGGACACAAAAGGAGCAATCACAGACTATAGGCATAGAATAATTTCGATAACATTTGCATTTGAGTATAAATATTGAGTTAAAACCATAGCCTCCTTCAACTTGTAATTCAAATGCAAAAAAACAACTTGACTTCATCAAGCAAGGTAAATTCACACTTTACTTGGAAATTTCTAAGGTATTTACAGGAAGTCAAGGAGAAGATGTAAAGTGAAGAAAAAAATGTATCTGACTAATAACTAAAAATGACTATTGTTAAAGTGAAGAAAAAAATGTATCTGATTAAAACTAAAAAAGCTATTGTTCCCCATCCTGAACCTAGATGGGGAGCACATGTATACCTGTGGTGGATTCATTTCGATATTTGGCAAAACTAATACAATATTGTAAAGTTTTTAAAAAAAAAGCTATTGTTGATTCAAGGAATATTATTGAGTGGAATCTTTCAACATCTTAAATATGTCTTGATGTTAAAGGCAATGCTGTTGAATGTTACAAGGGAAATGTTGGCTCTGTAATAATAAATCTCCATGTAACACAGAAATAAGTGGGTTTAATGTTTGCATTAGCCAGTCTTGATAGAGACTATCCATATCTAAATTCATGTATTGTGTAATTTGCATGTTTTGAGTGTGGTAAATGTAGCTACAGAGAATCCATGCTTTAAAAAAAGTAAACATGCCACTTGCTCTTTTAAATTACTCTGCTGCATTTTTAAGAGTCTTAAAAATGGTTACTTGGTGTGCATAGAGCAGCAACTGCTGTTCATTCTGTCTTTGCCTCTAGTTTAGCAAAGGATATTTTGAAAAGGAATACATCAAAATATGTAATGCAATGGAAATAAGTTTCCCTTTTCTTTTTTGAAACTTTCATTCCAAGGATTTCATCTGCCTAGCAGAAAATAATGTGTCTCACAAAATCTTCATGGCCACCTATTACTGTGGCCATATTCTTAGCTCCATCTTAGCAATTGGCGTGGGTCAGAAAATATGATATAAATTAAAAAAACAGATTATCCTGTATTGGAATAACACAAGGGTTTTGTCTGAAAATAAACACAGTTGAAGAACTTGTACAAATGTGGTACAGCTGAGCTGATTAGGAAAAACACCTCTTTTAGACTGCTTTTCCCTTTTTCAACTCTTTTGTCTCTGTCATGATAATCAAGAAAGGCTATTTCAACTAGTAAAAATAGCAACATGAAACACCAAAGTAGAAAATTTAGATCTCAAATATGAACTGAGGGACTTCTTTCAGAAGTTTGAAAGATCAAAATTTTCAGTAGACTATCTTCCAAATTGCAGAATTTGAGATTAATCAATGACCATAAAGCTGAACACCAAAGGATTGTTGAGAATTTTGAAACACAAGCTGAATATACAATTGTTTGAAATCACTAACATCCAAATTCATTTTTGAAGCAAGGCAAAAAGTGCTTTGGGCATTTTGCATTTCTTTTTCTGCTAGCCTTTTATATTAAATATTTAAGTATTTAAAATATACCTAAATTGTTTTTGACATATTCAAAGCACATGTATACATTTAAAATATATGTAACATGTGCATGCTAAGTCACTTCAGTCATGTCTGACTCTTGCGACCCTATGGATAGTAGCCTGCCAGGCTCCTCTGTCCATGGGATTCTTTAGGCAAGAATACTGGAGTGGGTTGCCATGTTCTCCTCCAGGGGATCTTCCCTACCCAGGGATTGAACCTGTGTCTCTTATGTCTCCTGCATTGGCAGGCAGGTTTTTTAAACTAGTGCCTCCTGAGAAGCCCATATGATAGCAAAAAATATAATAAACATTGGTGAAGCCATTATGCAACCTAAGAACTTAAATGTTAATGTGAGTTTCATCTATTTGTGTATACTTGATTATTCCATGCTTTCCACTGGACAAAACTACTTTGAAGCCTTTTAGTAGTGCTAATAGTTTCTACACTAGTATATAAAGCTATATATGTCATTATTTTGACATATGTATGTAAACCAGAGGCAACATATGATCTAATTGTTCTTGTGTTGAAATTTATAAAAATAGTTCTCTGTTTTATGTAGTCTTATACCTATTCAGCATTATAAGGTGCGTCCATATTTTTGTAAATAGCTGTGTTCCATACATCTGCACTGCTTTGTAATATTGATTCAGTAAAAATAAAACATCATTTATTTATCTATTCCTTGGTCAAAGGATGTTTGTGTTGCTTCCAGCATTTTATTATTATTAGTGTTACAGTCATGAATACTTTGCCTGTGTCTTCTTGTATACTTCTGTAATAATTTTTACAGAAAATTTTAGGTTTTACTCTAATATCTGTTCATAAGAGTAGAATGATTGCTTCGTAGGGAGTGTAGATGTGTGTTTAACTTTACAAGATAATGTCAACATGTTTTCTGAAATAAATCCAAAATTGCAATCCACCAGATTGTCTGAGTTCCTGCTGATCTACATCCTTCCTGTCATATTTCTTAAATTTTTGGCACTCTAATGGGTATGGGCAATAATTACAAATAATTAATTAATTAATAATCCCTATCTCATTGTGGTAAAGTTGCATTTCATTCATTGCATAATTGGACAAATATTTGATCTATGTGCTAGGTATCAATTGCCTCTGCTGTGGATCTGGCAATAAACAAAACAGAAGAAAAACATCCCTGCCCTCATGAAAGTTAAGTTTTAACCGAGCAGAGACTGGACATGAACATAATAAAAAAGTGAATTATGTGGTACATAAGGAGTGACAGACGATGAGACGGTTGGATGGCATCATTGACTCAATGTACATGAGTTTGAGAAAACTCCAGGAGATAATGAAGGACAGGGAAGCCTGCTGTGCTGCAGTCCACGGGGTCACAAAGAGTCAGACACTACTGAGCAACTGAACAAGAGGGTAACTATTACCATTGAGAAAAATAAAGTGAGATGGGGAATCTGGAGGTAGAAGGCCAGCTGCAATTTTAAGTAAGGTAACTAGGGTTGATGTTTTTGAAAGAATTTCAGCAAGGACTTGACATAGGTGAGGGTTTTAGTGATGCAGAAGGAACAGTCAGAGCAGGAAGGATCCTGGGACGTGTTGTAAGCATAGCCTGGAGGCCATGACATCAGGAGCAAGTTGAATGAAGGGAGAGTGATAGAGTGAATGAAGGACCCAGATCACCATGTATCTCATCAGTGATTTTAGGGATTTTAGCACATATATGGGGAAATGCGAATCTACTGAAGATTTTGAGCACAGGACTTACATGTTCTGAGGTCATGGTAGAAGTATGGAGACCAATAAGGAGAGGATTAGAAAAATGAGGAAAGAGGATGGGGTTTTGGACTAGGTTGATATAAGTGGAGGTGGTGGAAATTGAGGAGAGTATATACTTTTAGAACACTGGATAATTTTATCCTTGAACATGGGCAATCTCCCTTTAGATCTTTTCCAGGCAAGAATTCTTGGAGTGGGTTGCCACTTTCCCCTTCAAGGGATCTTCCCAACCCAGAGACTGAATCCATGTCTCTCGAGTCTCCTGCATTGCGTCAGATTCATTAACATTGTGCCACCTGGGACTTTTTGGTGCATATCTTGTATCAGGATAAGAAGTTCCTTCTCTGCTTAGTTTCCTGTTTGCTCTTTATATGAAGATGGGTGGGTATTTTATAAAATTTCCAAATCTCTTAGGTGCCCTTGTGCTCTTTCCCTTTAATATAATAGATTTATTATTAAAGAGTTTAATAGGCTTTTTAATGTTAAAGCTTATTTGTATTCCTCAGATAAGTTCAACTTGGCCATGGTGTACATTTTTATGTTGGTTTGGATTCAGTTTGTATATCTAGTGTTTGAATTTTTGCTTCTATATTCATAAATGAGATAAAGGTATAATTTCCCTTGCTAAAACTATCCTTTTCTAGTTAATGATACCAGTATTTTCTAGTTTTTGGCTGTCAAATCCACTACAGAATTTGTCCACACTAAACTAGTAAACAATATTTTAGGACATTACTCCATTGGATTTTGTACATATTAACACAATTTAAATATTTTATGTCTGGATCACTGGTTTTTTCAGGGTAACAAATACTTGATTAAGCTAATGAAATCAAGACTTGGTCAACATATACTATGTCCATTGTGCTTTTGTAATTCACAGAGGGCTATTAACTTATGTGTATAGATAAACAATACACAAATGATTATTCTGCAGGGCTGAAGGTGTTGCAAACTGAGTGCTATAGGAATGCAGCGTTTGAACATATAAGTCAGAATCATTATGTGAAGTGTCTACTATTTCATCGGATATTTTGGTTTGTTTGATTTTTTCTTTTTTGCAAAATGTTGTGTATGTTTATCAGTTCCCAGATCTCCACCCTAGCCATGTGGGCTCTTGTCATGTGTGCCTGCTGTATCTAATCAACACCTTCAGGTTCACAGAGTCTTATAAATAGTGACTTGACCCTAAGATCAGAGATCTTTTTAAGCAGTAAGGTTCTTTAAATTGTTATCATTTCTAGCTTTCATCAGACCATAAGAGTTGTCAAATAAATATGAATGATTAGGCCTGAAAACTTTAACAACTTAGAAGAAAAATTAAACTACCAACTTCATAATATTAAGAAGTTGTTTAAACTGATTCTTTTCTTCACAATATTATGGTGTTAAACATTTGCTTTCTAAAATAGCACTGGGCTTGAAAACTCCAAAGGCATTGTGTTTCTTTGACAAATTGATGACTTTCCTGGGTAGAATTATCAAATAAAAATACAAGATATAATATTTAGGACATATACTCCTACATTTGTTGTTTATTCAAATGTTATTTTTCCAAGTTTTCAGTTTATCTAAATTTATCTGGGTGTTTGTATTGAATACCCACTCCAGTATTCTTGCCTGGAGAATTCTGTGGACAGAGGAGCCTGGTGGACTGCAGTCCACAGGGTTGCAAAGAGGTGGACATGACTGAGCGACTAACACACACACTTGCTAAATCCAGTAAACTTCTTCCTAGGGGGATTAAAAACAAAGACAAGTTTGTTCCTGTGCATTTTTTGTATATTTAAATAGAATTCTAGACAGTTTTTGGTATATGGTATATTTGCTACTTTTGAATTACAAATATTTGAGAACATAAAAACAAATAAGAGAAAGAGGAGCTGCTGGATCCTCTCCTAACAATGACTGGAAAGTCAAGACTACTTTCTAGTCTGGGTCCAAATTCACTTTGAGCAACTAGTTCAAGAGGATTGTGACCTTAAATGGTATGCTAGCGATGAATACATGTGAGAGAATAGGATAAACTCCACAGCACAGCTCTACCTTGGAAAATAGACTCAGGAGTCCAAAACCAGAAAATAGTTTGGTTAAAAGTAGATGAAATAACTGGTATTTTCAACTGATCCTCATAGACACCCAACAAGACTCAATGCCTTCAACTGCACATTCTATGATCTGATAAGTTTTCCTGGAATATTTCAAAGAGGAAGTATGATAAATACTCATTCTGCTGATAAACCCTCAGTTTCTGAGAAGTTCATCTTCCGAATAGAATAAAAAAATAATTTCCATTTCCATAAACAAATCTGCAATTATGTTGAAAAGAACAGTTCCAAAGAACTTTAAAACTGCCTTGGGAATTTGTATGAAACCAAACAGAAAACTCATGTAATGACTAAAGTGGCTTTGTGGGCTGAATATGCAAATAATCTTGTACAGTTAATTATTTCAGGTAATATTATAATTCAAGCAGAGATGAAGGACACTTTACTACATGCAGTGAAAAAAAGTAGATTTTTCTCTATATTTAGTAAAAGCCAGCCACCTCCAAATATGACTCCCTCACTTTAACGCTCATTTACAAAAACAAAGCAAAAAAAAAAAAAAAAAGCAATATGCAAAATTTATCAATATTAAATTTCCCAGTTGAATGTATACTTATGTTAATTTCTAGAAGAATATGTAAGACATATCATTATACTGATTTTAATATTTTCTGTAATAATGTACCTTTAATTAGAAGACTGTTTTAAGAAAGTTGAATTCCAGTCCCATTTCAACAATTACTCATGTTAGTAGATGATGAAATGACTGTATTTTAAGTAGAAGAATATTCTTAAGCCTTATAGTATTAATGTTATATTAACAGTAGTGCATTCTTTCCAATGAAAGCAGATGTGTCAACTACCCAAACTTATTAATGTATTTTGGAAATTAATTTAAATTCAATCTATTTCCTATCTCAAATATATATATATTTATTTAATTACTTTTTTGATATTTTTCTTATATTTTATGATGATTTTTCCCTGCCTTCAATGATTTGATATGTGAATACAGTAAAATAATTTAGGGCAAACTACCTGCTAAGTTAGGGTTTATAGTATCACGGATTGTGGAAGACTTAATTTGCAGTTAAATAACACTCCTTCTATATTAATTTAGATTGTTATCTCCCTATTAAATACCCCTCTTACTTAGAATAAACTTATCTGTAAAAAGTATTATTGAACAGAAAGAGTTTATTTTATTTTTTGATTCTAGCAGTGGCCAAGTCAATTTCCAGTGCAAAAAAAAAAAAAAAAAAAAAAGTTTGAGTCTGGGAGTGTTTTTTGGTGAATACCTCTCAATAAGGGATGGTAAGAAAATTTTAATCTAGATACTGGACTTTCCAGAGTGGAGGTCTAAAGATATCTCTTTAGTCCAGGAATTGATTATGAATGATTTATCTGACATTTAATAAATTCTTCGTGCTATGCTATGTAGTGCCCCACATAGTCCGTGGCTTCAGGAATTTCCATTTATTTGAAAAACAAGATACGGGCTCCTGGTCAACCAGTCAGATGTACAATGAACTGCACTAAATTGAGATGTAGTAAAACTATGTCTCTCCCTACAGTATCACAAATTATATGTAAACCCAATTCTGGGTGTTTACACTTTGCATATTGTGACTACATCCACTTCAAGATGTACTGCCCATTGTTCCCTGCACAAAGATTCCACAATAGTGATGGGGCTATTTGTGATGAGTTACAAGTAGTGCTCATTTGTTGAATTTTTGTCATGTGTCAAGCATTTTACATGTTTCAGTTCAGTTCAGTTGCTCAGTAGTGTCCGACTCTTTGCGACCCCATGAATTGCAGCACACGGGGCCTCTCTGTCCATCACCAACTCCCGGAGTTCACTCAAACTCTTGTCCATCAAGTTGGTGATGCCATCCAGCCATCTCATCCTTTGTCGTCCCCTTCTCCTCCTACCCCCAATCCCTCCCAGCATCAGAGTCTTTTCTAATGAGTCAACTCTTCGCATAAGGTGGCCAAAGTACTGGAGTTTCAGCTTGAGCATCATTCCTTCCAAAGAACGCCCAGGACTGATCTCCTTTAGAATGGACTGGTTGGATCTCCTTGCAGTCCAAGGGACTCTCAAGAGTCTTCTCCAACACCACAGTTCAAAAGCATCAATTCTTCAGCACTCAGCTTTCTTACAGTCCAACTCTCACATCCATACATGACCACTGGAAAAACCATAGACTTGACTAGACAGACCCTTGTTGGCAAAGTAATGTCTCTGCTTTTGAATATGCTATCTAGGTTGGTCATAACTTTCCTTCCAGGAGTAAGTGTCTTTTAATTTTATGGCTGCAATCACCATCTGCAGTGATTTTGGAGCCCCCCAAAATAAAGCCTGACACTGTTTCCACTGTTTCCCCATCTATTTCCCATGAAGTGATGGGACCAGATGCCATGATCTTCGTTTTCTGAATGTTGAGCTTTAAGCCAACTTCTTCACTCTCCACTTTTACTTTCATCAAGAGGCTTTTTAGTTCCTCTTCACTTTCGGGCATAAGGGTGGTGTCATCTGCATATCTGAGGTTATTGATACATGTTTGGAATCATTTAATTTTTCCAATAGTTCTGTGAGGTAGTTACCATTGTTATTCTCATTTTATAATTAGGAAAAAAGAAAAAAAAAAAAAAAAGCAAGACTTAAAGATGTTAGACAGCTTGCCCAAGGTCACAGAACTAGAGGTGGGCCACTATGAGGATTGGTACCTCAGATGGCTGGTCCCAGAGCCTGAAGTTTAAATCACCATATTTTGCCTCCTTCTTGCCTGCTATGTGTTAGTTGTCTTCTTGACCTTCTGTCCTTGTTCCTGTGATGCTTCTTCCTTCCATCATCAAAACTGTCCTCCTTATTGGATTCCTACTCATCTTTTAAGGTTGGTCTCAAAAGTCACCTTTTCTTATGACACACACAGTAGCTCCAAAAACCTAAGATCATGGCATCTGGCTTCATCATCTCATGGCAAGTACATGGGCAAAAAGTGGAAGCAGTGACAGATTTTAATTTCTTGGGCTCCAAAGTCACTGCAGACAGTGACTGCAGCCATGAAATTAAAAGACATTTGTTCCTTGGAAGAAAAGCTGTGACAAAACTAGATAGCCTATTCAAAAACAGAGACATCGCTTTGCTGACAAAAGTCCATGTAGTAAAAGCTGTCATTATTCCGGTAGTCATGTATGAATCGGAGAAGGCAATGGCACCCCACTCCAGTACTCTTGCCTGGAAAATCCCATGGATGGAGGAGCCTGGTGGGCTGCAGTCCATGGGGTTGCTAACAGTCAGACATGACTGAGCGACTTCACTTTCACTTTTCCCTTTCATGCATTGGAGAAGGAAATGGCAACCCACTCCAGTGTTCTTGCCTGGAGAATCCCAGGGACGGGGGAGCCTGGTGGGCTGTCGCCTATGGGGTCGCACAGAGTCGGACATGACTGAAGCGACTTAGCAGCAGCATGTATGAATATGAGAGTGGACCATAAACAGGGCTGAAAGCTGAAGAATTAATGATTTTGAATTGTGGTGTTGGAGAAGACTCTTGAGAGTCACTTGGACTGCAAGGAGATAAAACCAGTCAATTCTAAAGGAAATTAACCTTGAATATTCATTGGAAGGACTGATACCGAAGCTGAAGCTCCAATACTTTGGTCACCTGGTGCTTAGAGCTGACTCATTGGAAAACACCTTGAGGTCAAGAAAGATTGAGGGCAGGAGGATAAGGGGGTGATAGAGGATGAGATGTTTGGATGGCATCACTGACTCAATGAACATGGGTTTAAGCAAACTCCAGGAGATAGTAAAGAACAGGGAAGCCTGGCATGCTGCAGTTCATGGGGTTGAAAAGAGTGGAACACGGCTTCGTGACTGAATAGCATTAACAACACATAGTTGTTTATTGTTCTGAACTACTCTGTAACCAGTTTAACTCTTTTTGGCTGTTTATTAAATCCCACCTTACACTACTGGAAACTTTGTGCTCATTTGCATTATGAGGTTATACACTCCTTGACTTTGTCTTAATTCACTCATTTATTCACTTACCTCTCTGTCATTATGCCAATCTCTGCACAACATAGAAAAAGACAGAGTTCTTGACTCTGAGAAACCTTTTAGAGTAGGAAATAATTGCAACAAACAATTATAATCCAGGAGGGTCAGTGCAATGACATAGAAGCAAACACTGCAAAACTAAAAGTGACCTGAATCTAAGTCGGTGATTCGGGAGGTGGGAGACAGGAAAATATTTTAGGAATTGTTGATGCTGAGCTGAGGTTTTAGTGTTTAAACTTCATTAACTGGAGAGGAAATGAATGTTATAGACCACAGACTTACCAAACCATGTTCTTGCACATAGTGGATACTTAACGAACACTGGTAGATTTTAATCAGATTAAAATTGCTGCATACTTTTTCTTGTGTTCATGCAGACATAGTGAGAAAAACTTTGAAGCCATTGATTAAAAAAGACTTTATAGAAATGAGAAGTTTCAGCTTTCTGTGAAGTTCCCTGTCAAACAATCTCATAATTGCATATCACAGTTCATAGTCTGGCAAATATTATGGGCTTTATAGTCTTTATTTTTTAAAAGCTCTCTATTTTTTTAGAGATTGCTAGATAAATATGTGGCAGCACTCCATGCAGTGTGCACAGAACAGAACATTCAAGGATAAATCCTACCAAACTGAGGGGATAAAAGAATTAAAAAAAAAAATCAACTTGCATTTCAGGTGGTTCATCTGGACAAATAGAGAATAGAAATGGCCTTTATTTAGCCCATTCCATATTTCAAGTTAGTGGAGAACAGTAGTCCCCAGGCAGAAAATTCTCTTATTTATTTTTAAGAACAATTTTTTATGCTAGTGGTCTATTTCTACCACCTAATGAAAGCTGAAGATCAATTCTTCCCTGGTGAATGCAGAGTTGGCTAAATGTAGCTTCATCCCAGGTGTCAACTGTGTCACCTGTGGGATTATACAGAATAGAAAAAACAGAAGTCAGAGTTGGCCCTGGTGTTTTAATATATATACATTATATATTTTATATATATGTATGAAATAGGAGAGTTATGCTCTCTATGATCTTTGTACTGGGAAAAGCATGATAGATATTTCCAGTTTAAAAGTACTTACACACATTTCTATAATATTGTGGAAAACTGAGTGTCTATAATAGTGAATATATGCATAAAATGTTTACTTGGGATTTATTTAAATAGCTTCTCCTTAACATAGTATTAAAGAAAAAGAACAGTATTTTCCATGGCATATGCCCACATTTGTGCTTTAATCATAACAGCCTCATTTTCCAAAGGTTTATTTACATAAGTGCTTTCTCTGTAAATGTTACATTCGAATAAAAATACACACATTCATATAACCTTTTAAATCAACGACTGCTGGCAAAATGAATGGAGGAGACCAAAGAAATATGCCAAAAGTGGTTTGGAAATGTAGTTAGTCTTAGTACTGTTTGTAAAATTCATTTTAACTTTGATGCCTGATTGCATTGCAACTCTTTTTTCAAGATTCCATCTGGTGCTATAAGTACAGTGGGTAATCTATGCTCAAAAGGGAGTTTGGGAAGTGTTAAGTACATTGCCTCATGGGGATCTCAGACTAGGCTTTTTAGGCAGAGGTATTTTTGACTGATTAATATCGGGTGAACTTGACCTTACATGTTCATCTTGTGCCCCGGAGGCCTGCTTTCCCAGAGTAGGTCCTCACTTCAGCAACTTGTTGTGGATGTTAATGAGATCAAAATACCCTCTCCTAATCTGGAGAAGGAAATGGCAACCCACTCCAGTATTCTTGCCTGGAGAATCCCAGGGACAGAGGAGCCTGGTGAGCTGCTGTCTATGGGGTCGCGCAGAGTTGGACACAACTGAAATGACTTAGCAGCAGCAGCCGCAATCTGGTGAAAGGTATTGTCCTCAAATGTTGACTCCTTTTCACTTTCTAGATACATTATCTAAAGGAGCGGATGAAATTGACCAACTTTTCTGATTATGGGTGGATAAAGTCTACAAACGCTGCTAGAACAAGAGTCTTAAAGACTGGGGGAAATTTTTAATGAGTTATTCAAAGAATTGTTAAATTCTCAAGCTTACTTTTATCATTCAGATGTCATAGTTTCTAAATTCATTAGGTAAATCTTTTCATTGATCTAACATAGGCTCAAATGTAACTGAGACCATAAAATAAAATAATTTATTTTCGCTCTTTAAATTCTGGATTATTTTTATAGATTTTTACCTTAGACATATAAACATGTTTAAAACTAAAAGAGATACCAGCAAAATTTATTTTAGTCACTTTTAATGCTAACTTTCTGATGGCAATTTAAGAAAATTCTATCTATATTGTGTCTTTCTGCTCATTCCTCCTCCCACCCCTGGGCAAAATTCTTTCTCCAGATTACACTGCCATCTGTTTTCATTCATTTGGTATTTGCTTGCAATTGTTTTACAGCATATATTTTTGAATAATAATTAATAGAAGTAAATCAAACCTCTCAGAGAAATAATTCTCATATGTGGAATAGCAAAACCAGATGAAAATATGACTGGAAATATCAAGCTAATTTTCAAAGTTAAGGAAGGGGGATTTTGCCTTGTGGCCTTGATCAAGGTCAATAGGACTCCTACGGGTAAGTAGTTTTGGCAATGTGTTCTAAAAATGTTATCCTCTGAACATATCTAAGGAAACTGAAACTGGGTAAAAAAAAAAAGTCAAGAAAACACAAGGGCATAAAGAAAGAAAATCTCAGAAAACTGCTTTCTGTAAAAGCTCAAATAACATGTTGTATGAAATCATTCAGTATTTTTGGCAGTATATTGGAAGTAAAGTTTTATACTCCAGAGCAACCATGACTAATTCTTCTACCTGCTGTTCCCTTGGTTTCTATATTTTTTCATTTGTGTTCTCTTTCCTTGGCTCTGCTGAATGCAGCCTTTCCCTCTTGGGGAAGAGTGATGAGGAGTCCAATTTTTCATTATTCAATATGGTCTAAAAATCTCATCTGCATGCTGAACCCACTTTGAAATCAATGGAGTCTTAGCCCCCTAAAGAGATATTTAACTAAATGAGAAGCAGCTCATGGGACAATGATGGGGAAAACATTTTATCACACCAATGTGCATTTCAAATTCAAATGTAAAAACGTGATGGACAACAGAGGCATAGTTGTCTGAGAAAGGCCTAATGTCAAGAAACATACTACGTCAAAAACTAATTTAGTTCACGTAACAAATGTCTCAATTAGACAGAGAGGGGAGTAAAAAAAGGCAAATGTTAATGTGATTAAATTAATGCAATTAACGTTTAGTTAGTATAATTAAGCATGATTCAATACTGACTCCTAAGTCAACAAGTATTATATCAGGGTCTATCATATTTAATTACCTATGACTAGAAACCATATTTTGAGAACTACAAATAGTATATTATATTACAGAATATGTTATATTATAGGAGTTTATGCATATGAACTATATGTTATTTTTAAAGGACTATCATTTCTGGGAACCATAAGGAAAACTGGGTATCCCCAGAAAGCACCATTTCTTCTGTAGATCTGTTCAGTGGAAAACCTCATTCCCTGGAGTGCTTCATTTTTTTCGAGACTGTGAGTACTGTCATCTTCCCAAGATTTTAAAACTTATACATGAAATTAAAGGACGCTTACTCCTTGGAAGGAAAGTTATGACCAACCTAGACTGCATATTAAAAAGCAGAGAAATTACTTTGCCAAAAAAGTCCGTCAAGTCAAGGCTATGGTTTTTCCAGTAGTCATGTATGGATGTGAGAGTTGGATTATAAAGAAAGCTGAGTGCCGAAGAATTGATGCTTTTGAACTGTGGTGTTGGAGAAGACTCTAGAGAGTCCCTTGGAATGCAAGGAGATCCAACCAGTCCATCCTAAAGGAGATCAGTCCTGGGTGTTCATTGGAAGGACTGATGTTGAAGCTGAAACTCCAATACTTTGGCCACCTGATGTGAAGAGCTGACTCATATGAAAGGACCCCGATGCTGGGAAAGATTAAAGGCAGGAGGAGAAAGGGATGGCAGAGGATGAGATGGCTGGATGGCATCATCAACTCAATGGATATGAGTTTGGGTAAACTCTGGGAGTTGGTGATAGACAGGGAGGCCTGGCGTGCTGAGGTCCATGGGGTTACAAAGAGTCAGACATGACTGAGATACTGAACTGAATGGAACTGACAAAGACCTTTCAACATGAAAGTGGAACCATTTGCTATCTTGCCTGTATTCTTCTTTCCCTCATTTAATTTTCATTTCAGTTTATATAAAGCTAATGTGCTGTGCTGAGTCACTCAGTCGTGTATGACTCTTTGCAACCCCATGGACTGCAGCCCCTCAGGCTCCTCTGTCTATAGGAATTATCCTGGAAGGAGTACTGGAGTGGGTTGCCATGCCCTCCTCCAGGGATCTTCCCAACCAGGGTTCAAACCCAGGTATCCAGCATTGCAGGTGGATTTTTTAGTATCTGAGCCACCAAGGAAGCCCAATATAGAGTGGGTAGCCCATCCCTTCTCCAGGGGATCTTCCTGACCCAGGAATCAAACCGGGATCTTTTGCATTGCAGGAAGATTCTTTATGAGCTGAGCTACCAGGGATATAAAATTACATAAGTGTATATAAATAAAAATGTATATTTTAAGTCACATTTTCAGGCATTTATTGAGGACAGTGACTTCTATTTCATGGTCATCTTCACCCATTCACCTTCTATTATCCTGTGTGATTTCACCCCACACATCAGCCCTAAATATCTCAAATCTCACTTCAGTTCAGTTCAGTAGCTCAGCCATGTCCGACTCTTTGCGACCCCATGGACAGCAGTATGTCAGGCTTCCCTGTCCATCACCAACTCCCGGAGCTTAATCAAACTCATGTCCATTGAGTCGGTGATGCCATCCAACCATCTCATCCTCTGTAATCCCCTTCTCCTTCCACCTTCAATCTTTCCCAGCATTAGGATCATTTTAAATGATTCATTTCTTTGCATCAGATGGCCAGAGTATTGGAGTTTCAGCTTCAGCATCAGTCCTTCCAATGAATATTCAGAACTGATTTCCTTTAGGATAGTCTGGTTGGATCTCCTTGCAGTCCAAGGGACTCTCAAGAGTCTTCTCCAACACCACAGTTCAAAAGCATCGATTCTTTGGCACTCAGCTTTCTTTATAGTCCAACCGTCACATCCATACATGATGAGTGGAAAAACCAAAGCTTTGACTAGACGGACCCTTGTTGGCAAAGTAATATCTCTGCTTTTTAATACGCTGTCTAGGTTGGTCATAACTTTTCTTCCAAGGAGCAAGTGTCTTTTAATTTCATGGCTGCAGTCACCAAGTGAAGTGATTTTGGAGACCCCCAAAATAAAGTCTGTCACTGTTTCCATTGTTTCCCCATTTATTTTTCATGAAGTGATGGGATCCAGATGCCATGATCTCAAATTTCATGACTCCTTATATTTCTATGTTAGCGTCCTCCTCTTACATTTCTCCTTGGTAACTTATAGTCATTCATTGCCATGTCCTGAGTTTTGCTCTCACCTGAAATGGAGCCTCCACACAGTAGGATATGAAAGTGTTGGGAAGAAAGCATTTTCCTTTACACTTCAAAAGTTCTTTTGTCTGGTCTAATAATCAAATACATCTGAGACAGATTAACAGGAAAAATCAAATTTAATTTTGCATGCACAGGAACTCCTGAATACATGAGAGGTTCAAAGACAGAAGGGTAAAATGAGGTTTATAGACCATCCTGAGCTAAGCAATGGTAAAGAGGCCTGGGGCTTCCACAAGGAGATTAAAGCTGTTCACAGGACAATGAGACGCTTGGTGATTAGATGTTTGCTCTGCCATACTGATGGATGACTCAGATGAAATTTACCTCTGACAATAATTCTCATACTGAAAAAGACCCCAGTTTAAATTTGTCTAAGTAGTTAAGGGAGGAGCAGACATTTCTCCTAGGCCTACAGGATGTTGACTGCCTTTAGCTCAAAGCTTTTGGGGGAGGCTTACTCTGAACCCCTTCAAAAGCTTAGCCTCCATTGTCTTTCTTTCTTTTTAGAGCATTATTTCTTTTCAGACATCATGCCAGTACTCCCTATACTCTTGTTTTTTGATCTTGCCGAAACATTCAGTCTCTTAATGTCCAACCCTTTCTTCTAGTGTCTGGGCTTACTTGAGGCATTTCTTCCTTTTCTAAACTTTTGGTTCACTTCAAGGGTCCTTTGGCTAACAGCCTCAATTCCTTTGCTCCCTGACCTCTGTCATCCCTTATAATCCTCTTACAAATGAAAAACATTAAAAATTGCCTTCTACTTCACTACACACTTATATAACCAGAGGCAATCATACAATCCAACAGATGTTCTCTGATTTATTTCAACAACTATCCTGATTCTTCCATTTGTACGTCATGCAGCTTACTTTGTTTTTCGGCAACTTGAGAAACAACCTTGACTTCTATTTCAAAGAGAAGAGTATAAACCACCAAGCATGGACTTTCTTTACTAACACCTCATCCTACTATAAACATATATACATCTACTTCTAGAGTCATCTTTTTTTCCTCAGTCTTTTAGACTGAGACTAATCCTCATTTTGTTCTTAAAACCTATCCTTTCTGAGATTTTTCATAATGTTGATTTTTCTTTCTTCCTGTTTGCTTTTTTGTTTCTTCAACCACTTTGTATTTGCTTTTTACTATTAGCATTAAAAACAAACAAAATCTAAAAAAGTATTTCCAGATTACACACTCCCTTATATGGAACCAGTTTATAATAGCCCTGTGTGTATCCCTGGTTGTAATTAACCTGGAAAATTCAGATTCAGCAATATTGAGATTTGGTCACTGTCACATTGCTAATGGTAGAGCACCAATCTGTTTCAAATCTTCTTCTCCTTTCCACCATGCATCATTAAATAACTTTTCTTATGCAGTCTTCTAAGTGAAAGGTATGTCCTTTATGCATTGTATCCATCACAGTACTTAGTCCAATACCTCACAAAGTGCTGGTGAAATATGGCTTCAGTTATGATAAAGTCATCACAGCAATTCTGTGCTTTAAATGCTGCACTTTCATGTAAACTATGCTCATAATGTCCAGTTTACAGAAGTGTAACAGATGCTCCTTTCTAATGGCAGTCCAGTGGAGGTTGGCACGATCTTTTGAAAGTCTGAAAAGAATAATAATTTATATCACTGAGCTATGAAACTCTACTGCCAACTCCTAATGACCTTCTTGACTGTTAAGAGATTCCCCTCAGGTTCTCCAAATGCTTGAAATTATATAAAAAAAGAAAAATCTGAAACACTAAGATTATATTATAAACTACACCTGGAGAAAATGCTTCCGGGGTCATAAAATCACTAGGTTATGCAGATCAAACAATTTTATTTGAAAAAAATATAAAGGTAACTTATGCCATGAATCAAAGTATCTGAAAAGAGACAGAAAAAATGCTGAACATTAAAAAAATTTCTATTCCACTTGAAATAAGTATTTATCAAGTACAACAAAGAAACCTTTCTGTCCAAATAACTCTGTATATACAGATTTTAAATTATTTGTAGATATTGCTTTTCAGTTATAACAATGGAATTGCATTGCTCTCACTTGAAGTATGAATAGCACAAAAGTCATTTTCTTGCTTTACATTTAATTTTCTTGGGCTTCCCTGGTGGCTCAGTAGTAAAGAACCCACCTGCCAATGCAGGAGACACGAGTTTGATCCTTGGGTCGGCAAGATCCCCTGGAGAAGGAAATGGCAACCCACTCCAGTATTCATGCCTGGAAAATTCCATGGACAGAGGACCCTAGCAGGATAGTCCATAGGGTCATAAAGAGCTGGATTCAACTTAGCAACTAAACAACATTTTTTCTACTCCTTTTTGGATGTTACTGCTTTTATGTGCGCTGTGTCACACATGATTAAACGCATTTTCAGGAACATACTTTGGTAAGTGTGCATCTCTATTTATTTCAGTCAGTTCAGTCAGTTCAGTTGCTCCATCGTGTCCAACTCTTTGCGACCCCATGCATCGCAACACGCCAGGCCTCCCTGTCCATCACCAACTCCCGGAGTTCACTCAAACTCATGTTCATCGAGTCGGGATGCCTTCCAGCCATCTCATCCTCTGTCATCCCCTTCTCTTCCTACCCCCAATCCCTCCCAGCATCAAAGTCTTTTCCAATGAGTCAACTCTTCACATGAGGTGGCCAAAGTACTGGAGTTTCAGCTTCAGCATCATTCCTTCCAAAGAACACCCAGGACTGATCTCCTTTAGAATGGACTGGTTGGATCTCCTTGCAGTCCAAGGGACTCTCAAGAGTCTTCTCCAACACCACAGTTAAAAGCATCATTCTTTGGTGCTCAGCTTTCTCCACAGACCAACTCTCACATCCATAGATGACTACTGGAAAAACCATAGCCTTGACTAGATGGACCTTTGTTGGCAAAGTAATGTTTCTGCTTTTCAATATGCTATCTAGGTTGGTCATAACTTTCCTTCCAAGGAGTAAGCGTCTTTTAATTTCATAGCTGCAATCACCATCTGCAGTGATTTTGAGCCTTCCAAAATAAAGTCTGACACTGTTTCCACTGCTTCCCCATCTATTTCCCATGAAATGATGGGACCAGATGCCATGATCTTCGTTTTCTGAATGTTGAGCTTTAAGCCAACTTTTTCACTCTCCTCTTTCACTTTCATCAAGAGGCTTTTTAGTTCCTCTTTACTTTCTGCCATAAGGGTGGTGTCATCTGCATATCTGAGGTTATTGATATTTCTCCCAGCAATCTTGATTCCAGCTTGAGCTTCTTCCAGCCCAGCATTGCTCATGATGTACTCTGCATATAAGTTAAATAAGCAGGGTAACAATATACAGCCTTGACGTACTCCTTCTCCTACTTGGAACCACTCTGTTGTTCCATGTCCAGTTCTAACTGTTGCTTCCTGACCTGCATATAGGTTTCTCAAGAGGCAGGTCAGGTGGTCTGGTATTTCCATCTCTTTCAGAATTTTCCACAGTTTATTGTGATCCACACAGTCAAAGGCTTTGGCATAGTCAATAAAGCAGAAATAGATGTTTTTCTGGAACTCTCTTGCTTTTTCCATGATCCAGCAGATGTTGGCAATTTGATCTCTGGTTCCTCTGCCTTTTCTAAAACCAGCTTGAACATCAGGAAGTTCACGGTTCACATATTGCTGAAGCCTGGCTTGGAGAATTTTGAGCATTGCTTTACTAGCATGTGAGATGAGTGCAATTGTGCGGTAGATTGAGCAGTGCCTTTTTTTGGGATTGGAATGAAAACTGACCTTTTCCAGTCCTGTGGCCACTGCTGAGTTTCCCAAATTTGCTGGCATATTGAGTGCAGCACTTCCACAGCATCATCTTTCAGGATTTGAAATAGCTCAACGGGAATTCCATCACCTCCACTTGCTTTGTTCATAGTGATGCTTTCTAAGGCCCACTTGACTTCACATTCCAGGATGTCTGGCTCTAGGTGAGTGATCACACCATCATGATTACCTTGGCTGTGAAGATCTTTTTTGTACAGTTCTTCTGTAGATTACAACAAAAAGATTTAACCCACATTTTAAATCCAGGACCATTTGAGGAGAAATACATCAAAACCAAGATATTAATAGAGTTCTGGTGAGAAAGTGATACCTGTCTGTCTTCCTAACTTACTAAGTATTGAAAGGTATTTCCTGTCATAAGAAAATATAAACAGGAAAGGTAATGCACATCAGTACAAGGATAGTTGGATTTTAAAACCACCCTGTGCCGTTTGAATCAATTTACTAATTGCCTACTATGACATACAGCATAATATGAGAAATGCTGGAAATCCCAACCATAAAACTGATATCATTAAACAGTACACTGTTCATTTTTGTCCTATTAATGTGTCTAATTAGAGGCTCCTTGTTCATTTCATGGCAATTATAATGTTTTTTTCCAAGTGTATCAGCCAGATCATTTGCATTCCTTCACATTCTGTAGTAACAGCTCATAAGATGTGTTAAATGGAGATCACTAGAGATTAAAAGGAGATCAAGAAATGAAACAGATGAGACTCCTTTGCTAGCAGTTTGGGAAAACTGGTGAAACTTTTGGAAAAAACTAGGCCAGATGGCAAGTCTTTTATCAGAGACTAAACTAAAACAAGGTAGTTTGATATATCCAGTGATATCTGCTAAAATATTTAAAGTGAAGTACAATAAAATCATGTCTAACCTCAGAAACATTTGTTCTAGGATTGGGTAATCTTCTTTGAACTCATTTTTTTTCTGCTCTGATTGAATTGGGATTGAGATTTGGCTTTACATGCACTCATTGCACTTAGAATTAGATTAATAGCTAGTTCCATAAGAACAGGCAGGAGAATTTGCCAGTATCATATTCCAAAATCTGAACTACTATTCTCTAGAGAGGTTGTGTTGCAGATACAGAGTTCTACATCTTAGTGTGAGTGGGTCTTCTGTTGAAGTTTCATGGAAAGGCCTTCCTGGTTGTCTGGTATGCTCTTATTATTATTAGTAGTAGTATTTTATCTTTTGGCCTCCCTACGGAGCGTGTGGGATCTTCGTCTCCTGATCAGGGATTGAACCAACATCCCAGTATTGGAAGCACAGAATCTTAAGCACTGGACCATCAGGGAAGTTTCTGGTATGCTTTTAGACTCTTCTCTCCATTTATCAACTCTATGAATTTTTTATTTAAGTTTATTCATTTATAAACATGTAGAAGTTCAATTTGGAGAAAATTCCATGCATGCAAACCCCTTTCTCTTCGCCCAATTATCATTCACTGGGTTGCATTTAAAGATGAGTATTTGATGTATCATTGTTGACATAGACTGTCTTCTTGACCTAACTTCTTGACCAGACTTCTCTAATCCCCCTTTAGGCATCCACCTTCAATTTCTGTCCTTGATATCTGATCACCTTCCATATCTGGTTAAATTCCTTATCCCCCATCCATAGTATGTGATCACCCTAGTATGACCTTGACAAGAATCCTGTCAAGTAGATTTAGCCAGAATGCCCCCTTATCCTTGAGTTTCCTCCTAGTAATTTTCCATCCACTGACTTCCTGAGCCATAAATTTCCATTTCTTCCATGCTGTATTTGGAATTGAGCCCAGTTTCATACTGAGATTTCTTTTCCTCTACTGCAACAGTTCTTAAATGAAATCTGGTTTTGCTTCTTAACTATTTTCCAGCTTTGATTTTCTTTGATGTTGTGAATATGTATGATATCAAGAAAAGGGCTTTAATTTTACATAAGAAGCAAAAAATAGATACCAACTTACAAACTGTTCAAATTTAGCTGATATTGATGAGTCAAAACTTTTAAAGTTACATTTATTTCTGATTCAGACACCTTAATCTCTCTTAGAATGCCCTATAAACATTTTCTCCTCTCTCACCTTCACCACTGGGGTCCAATATCAACATTATTCCAGTATCTATTGGTAGTGGAGGAAAACGACCTGATGAATACATTCACGTGTGTGTGTGTGTGTGTGTGTGTGTGTGTGTGCTCGTGCATGCACGTGCGTGTGCCCATTCACTCAGTTGTGTCTGACTCTTTGTGACCCCATGGACTAAAACCCGCCAGGCTTCTCTGTCCATTGAATTTTCCAGGCAAGACTACTTGAGCGGGTTGCCATTTCTTCCTCCAGTGGATCTTCTGAGCCCAAGGATCGAACCCACATCTCTTGTGCCTCCTGCATTGGCGGGCAGATTCTTTACCACTCAGCCACTTGGGAAGTCCAAATACATTCATAGTGATGTGTAAAGCATTTGATGTGCTATTCTTTTCAGAATTAAAGTTAAATAATAGATCTTTTAAAGCCCCAAGGACAAAACTAATTAAAAAGAGAAAAATTAAATGATGATATTGCTTTAGGCATTAGTGGAGGAATTCTCTGGACTTGAGGAACCAAGTAGCAGTATTTAACTCCCACCAAGCAGTCAATATTCCATTCAGATCAGATCAGATCAGTCGCTCAGTCATGTCCGACTCTTTGTGACCCCATGAATCACAGCACGCCAGGCCTCCCTGTCCATCACCAACTCCCGGAGTTCACTCAGACTCATGTGCATCGAGTCAATGATGCCATCCAGCCATCTCATCCTCTGTCGTCCCTTTGTCCTCCTGGCCCCAATCCCTCCCAGCATCAGAGTCTTTTCCAGTGAGTCAACTCTTCGCATGAGGTGGCCAAAGTACTGGAGTTTCAGCTTTTGTGCCTAAAACTTGCACTGATACAGGTGCCCTATTTTTAAAATCTTAATTATTATATATAATTATTGGTATTTTAAATAATGGCATTCAGTTCAGTTCAGTTCAGTCACTCAGTCATGTCTGATTCTTTGCAACCTCATGAATTTAGCATGCCAGGCCTCCTTGTCCATCACCAACTCCCGGAGTTCACCCAAACTCATGTGCATCGAGTTGGTGGTGCCATCCAGCCATCTCATCCTCTGCCGTCCCCTTCTCCTCTTGCCCCCAATCCCTCCCAGCATCAGAGTCTTTTCTAATGAGTCAACTCTTCGCATGAGGTGGCCAAAGTATTGGAGTTTCAGCCTCAGCCTCAGTCCTTCCAATGAACACCCAGGACTGGTCTCCTTTAGGATGGACTGGTTGGATCTCCTGGAAGTCCAAGGGACTCTCAAGAGTCTTCTCCAGCACCACAGTTCAAAAGTATCAATTCTTTGGTGCTCAGCTTTCTGCACAGTCCAACTCTCACATGCATAAATGGCCACTGGAAAAACCATAGCCTTGACTAGACGGACATTTTTTGGCAAAGTAATGGCATTAGCAAGAGGTTAAAGATAATTAATTTATTATTGCATCATTATTTTTTCCTTCTGGTTTTTTACAAACCAGTTTCAAAAGTAGTGAACTTCTTTTAATATATGTTCTTCTTCTTCTTTAGTTATAGTCCAAATGCAAACTTATTTCTCCCAGTCTATAGTGTTAGGGTTAGTTTCTTCATTACATTTGGTGACATACATAATTTATATGATTCAAAAATTATTGAGAAGTATATTTGTCTTATATTTGTGTGGCTTCTAAGAAGAGACTTATGTCAACCTCCTTGAACAGTGTCCAGCGCAACTCTCTTGTCTTTAAAGAGAGTGCTTATTTATCAGACTGACTAGAAATGATAAAGACAATATATATTTACTATAATTAAGGCATTGTTTTCAGTTGCCTATCATGTTATACATTTTTGCCACTGCTGTTGTTAAAGAATAATTGTCAAAGAAAAGGAAAATTATGATTCTTATATAGATGTAAGAATGAGTATACATATTAGAGATTTTATTTAACTCATTCATGAGGAAACTAAGATGTTACAAATCTGTTCAAAGAAACACAAATTTATATAGAATCATGAAATATTGACTGAACAACTGGAAGCAAAACTGGTTTTTCCATAGCAAGAGACATTTGTCTCTTTACATAATTATTTTGCTTGTTGATAGACAAGAATTGTACAATGGTTCCCACAGTCAGAATCAGACAACCCAGAAGCACATCTCACAGAAAATGTATTGTTTTCCTTTGAAGCACAAAGTTTTTCTTACCCTGTCTAGACATTGTGAGTTTGATTAATCTGTCTTTCTGAACGGCAGTCATGTCTCTGATGATTTAGTAATATGAGGACAATGGACTTTAGCTGAAACTCCAAAGGAAAATTCTAGATTTGAATTTACTATCCTGACAGATCAAACACTGATTAGTCTACAAAGCTGCTCTAGCCACCTCTGTAATTGCTGGCACGTGGGGGTAGTCTAGACTTGGTGTCTCCAAAGTAACCTTATCAGTTAAATAGCAAAGGAAGACCCATATTAGGAAATTTGAAATAAACAATAATAACAATAACAACAAAAATAACTAGGTGGTTGAATGGAAAACTTTGCATTGCTTAGACTATCATACTTTCTGGGTTAGTAATTCTAGCATTTTTCTTTTTTGCCTTTGAGCTAGTTTAGAATTCTGCAAGTTGTAGATAACTGTTAGCAATGAGAAAGAATTCTTGTCAATAAACATGCAAATAAATTATGTTGTGGGGCAATTTAATTGATTCCTCTCACTCCCCACTACTCAAGTACCCCTCTGCAAATGCCTCTTCCGAGTCATTTGCATGTCTATTTCAACAATTCTTTATTCCATACAAATTTGTAGTCCTTGGTTCTCCTCTGGACTTGTTGTAATACATTACCAGTTACCTCAGTTAAATAAATTCGTTGACATGTATTTATTTGATATTTGTATGATATACATATAGGTATTTTATGATTTGTCATTTAATATCACAAAAGCACATTGAGACTATTCTTGTATAAGAAATTCTTGCAGTCTCACACTGGCTGCTTTACATTACAAAAGCAGAAATGGAAGGAAATGGTAAATTTGATTACTTGTAATAGAGCTCTGTCCTCATCATCATCTCTTCTGTACCTTTAAAGTGACTATGACTTAGTTTTCAGGATGTGTATGTTCTCAGTCACTCAGTCATGTCTGACCCTTTGAGACCTCACAGACTGTAGCCTGCCAGGCCCATCCATCCATGAGATTCCCAAGGCAAGAATACAGGAGTTGGTTGCTATTTCCTTCTGTAGTTTTCAGAATAAAAACTAAATATTTGGTTTATAGGGTTTATTTATTACATGAAATAAATTTCATGAAATTAAAAATACATAATTACCATATTTTATAAGTGTCTCATTCTCACTATATCTTGTATTTTTATAGGGAGAAATAAGATATTCAACTTAATTCAAATCAACATACCTCTACTATAAGTAATGAAGAAGTGCTTTTAATAAAAATTCATGTTATTCAAGTTAGATATATTTTGTATAGTTCTCTGAGATTTTTGTGGAAAACTATTTCATAATTGCAAGGTATTGTTTCAGATTTGTAGATAAGCAATGGTCAATTACCAATATTTTTCCTATTTCTAGAAATCAATGTCTTCTTATTTAAAATAGGTTGGTTTTAATCTATAGCTTAAATATTTTTCAGCTGTTTAGGCCAGTCCCTCAGTCTTAATTAGCATCAAGGAGTTATGCATGATGAAGAGAAAATATTTGCCAATGAAAAACATGTTGACACAATGAAATGATGCATTCTGGTTATTACATTTAGGAAGATAAGACTACATATGCAGGCATCTAATTGAAGTGATATTTTTCATGCTCAATTGCAATTGTTTGAAAATCTTTTAAGGAAGTACTTATAATTACCCTGATTAAATATAAACAATAAATAAATACTTTTTAAAGACCTACATTGCTAAGCAATTTCTTATGATTTTCTTCGGGAAGACTCCTCCTTTGCATATCTAATGCTGTGACACTTTGAAATTGAGAACCATGTATTAGTCAGTTAGGGCTTCTATAAAAACATACCACAGACTGGGTGGTTTAAACAACAGAGATTTATTTTCTCACCATTCTGGAGACTGGGAAGTCCAAGATCAAGATGTCGGCAAATTCGGTTTCAGGTGAGGACTCTTCTCCTGGCTTACAGATAGCTCTCTTTTCATTAAAGGCCATTCCTTAGTGCACAAGGAGAGTAGGAAGATGAAGACAGACAGAGAGAGAAAGAACACTGATATCTCTTCTTATAATGACACTAATCCTATGGGAGCAAGGTCTCACCCATATGTCTTCATTTATTTCCTTAGAGACCCCATATCCAAACACAGTCATATTGAGTGTTAGGGATTCGACACATGCATTTTAGAAGGATACAAACATTCAGTCCATAACAGACCATATATTTCAACTTTGTTGAAAAAATTTGACAGTGTGTATATGCATTTTGTTACAAATTAAAGAAAGCTGAGCACTGAAGAACTGATGCTTTTCAACTGTGGTGTTGGAGAAGACTCTTGAGAGTTCCTTGGACTGGAAGGAGATCCAACCAGTCCATCCTAAAGGAAATCAGTACTGAATATCCACTGGAATGACTGATGCTGAAGCTGAAACTCCAACACTTTGGCCACCTGATGTGAAGAACTGACTCATTAGAAAAGACCCTAATGCTGGGAAAGATTGAAGGCATGAGGAAACGGGGACAACAGAGGATGAGATGGTTGGATAGCCTCACCGACTCAATGGACATGAATTTGAGTAAGCTCCAGGAGTTGGTAATGGACAGGGAAGCCTGGCGTGCTGCAGTCCATGGGGTTGCAAAGAGTTGGACATGACTGAACGAGTGAACTGAACAAATTAAAAAATGATTTATTTGAGTTGAATAATATTTGCTTATACTAGTACACTTGTACTTTGTATATAAATTGTCACTAGCTTCATGAAACTGTCTTCAGTGCAAATGTAAGACATTTACATTCTATTACTAAAATACTTCCACAGTGCAATGTGATTGGTGAATTCTGACTGACTGTTTCTTGAGTTTAGACTAGAATCTCACATTTGAGCAAAAATATAATAGTCACTTAAATTCTTTTTTGAAAAAGTATATTTTTCATATTTATTCATTTTTTGTAACAAAACTCTTTAAAGAATTCTTTTAGTAATAATCATAATAAGTCTTTAATAACATAGCTGAATATATTATAACAAGGAATAAGTTAGTTAGGAACTTAGTGTCAAGAGATATCTGTTGATCATTGTGATCTCGTCTTTAAAATGTTTACTATTCTGGCCCAGTAGAGATGCAAGGTTATTTTAGGTTATATTATAGGCTATATGTCTGCTAAAGTGTGATTGTGTCAACTAATATATTTTATACACATATTGAACTTCTCTTCAAGTTTAACACACGATTTCACTGAATCACCACATTGCTGGTAGTATCCTCTCTACTCCAATGTTTCCTGAAATACTTTCTTTCGGCCACAAAAAGAAATGCAGCGACTTATCTCAAGCCCATCTTCTTCATTCCTACACTTCACTTTTCACAAAGATTTACATTAAAGCATAAAAGAGAAAAAGAAATAAGCCCTTCTTCAAACCCTGAATGACTGAGATGTATTTGGCTATTACTAGAAAACTGCTTTTTACCTTCAGTACATCCTGAAAAATATTCTTTATACCTTTAGTGCACAGTGCTGATTGCATTCTTTAAGAACACTTTGCCAAATGTCCTCAAGTTTCTAGTATGTGTATTGGATATTACTGTTGTTTTTATGGTCTGTTTTCTATTTCATTTCCTTGAAATGGGGATTAAATGCTATTGTAGAGTTCATGGAATTAAACGAGAAGGCTCACATCCACCTGTGATCTAAAAATGCTACATTTTTATTTTAAGAAAAGTGTCAGTCACTCAGTTGTGTCTGACTCTGTAACTCCATGGACTGTAGCCTGCCAGGCTCCTTTGTCCATGGAATTCTCCAGGTTAGAATACTGGAGTGGGTAGCCATTCTCTTCTTCAGGGGATCTTCCAAACCCAGTGATCAAACCCAGGTCTCCTGCATTATGAATGGATTCTTTACCATCTGAGCAGTCAGGAAGCCCTATATTTTCCTTTGGGGTTTCAAAAATATTTTAAGGGCATCCCTTCCCTTTGTTTTCTCAGAAACTGACCTTTAGTACTATTTTTAGTCCCTTTCTTGACCTTAGAAAGTCCTTTGTGGTCTTCTAATAAGTTATGTGGACACTTGTCTTCTGGAAAGCTCCTAACGTTACTTTTTCTATTATGATGATTTACAAAAGAGAATGCATAAATTGACACTCTTGGAAACCCTGTATTGGGGAGTTTCTGTGCGAGTGTTATATATTGGGAACTAATCGCTGAGAATCCTAAGAAAATAGTTGGTATTGACCCAGCAAGTGCAGCTCATGTAATTATCATACTCAGCCATATAAAACACAGCTATATGCAGTCAAAGATCCATGAACAATTTTCGGTAACATCATTGAAATTTAGCAGACAGGCTTTGGAGACATACAGATCTGAATTTAAATTCCACTTCACCACACATGAATTTAACCGTCTGGAAGTTACTAACCTGCATAAACTTCTGTTTCTTCATTGGCGACTGATGAAATTAGAGATTATGCATATATCATCTAGTACAATTTCTGGCAAATCTTTGAGAATCCATAAATTGTCAGTATTATTGAATTTTTGTTACATATCTGTGAGGCCAGGCTAATATTTGATCTTCTGAGAATTATTATCAAACAAATTTAGTCTTTAGTTATTATGAGTTTGTAGAAAATATATGTAATATTAAATTTTTTGTTATTTTTCATAAGATAAATATGAAAATCTTAAAAGCTTCCATACATTTGTTCTCATAAAATATTATGCTACATAAATTGTGGTGAATAAATTGCAAGGCAAATGGAGGCAGAGGTACCAGTTAGGAGGCTACTAGTTCAAATGCACCATGATGATAATTTATGAAATAGGTTCAGAAAATTTGATGGTAGGTCTTCCAACAACACAAGAGAAGACTCTACACATGGACATCACCAGATGGTCAACACCAAAATCAGATTAATTATATTCTTTGCAGCCAAAGATGGAGAAACTCTATACAGTCAGCAAAAACAAGACTGGGAGCTGACTGTGGCTCAGATCATGAACTCTTTATTGCCAAATTCAGACTGAAATTGAAGAAAGTAGGGAAAACCACTAGACCATTCAGGTATGACCTAAATCAAATCCCTTATGATTATACAGTGGAAGTGAGATATAGATTTAGGGGACTAGATCTGATAGATAGAGTGCCTGATGAACTATGGACAGAGGTTTGTGGCATTGTACAGGAGACAGGGATCAAGACCATCCCCATGGAAAAGAAATGCATAAAAGCAAAATGTCTGTCTGGGGAAGCCTTACAAATATCTGTGAAAAGAAGAGAAGTGAAATGCAAAGGAGAAAAGGAAAGATATGAGCATCTGAATGCCTAGTTCCAAAGAATAGTAATAAGAGATAAGAAAGCCTTCCTCAGCGATCCATGCAAAGAAATAGAGGAAAACAACAGAATGGGAAAGACTAGAGATCTCTTCAAGAAAATTAGAGATACCAAGGGAACATTTCATGCAAATACAGGCTCAATAAAGGGCATAAATGGCATAGACCTAACAGAAGCAGAAAATATTAAGAAGAGGTGGCAAGAATACAGAGAACTGTACAAAAAAGAGCTTTACGACCAAGATAATCATGATGGTGTGATCACTCACCAGAGCCAGACATCCTGGAAAGTGAAGTCATGTGGGCCTTAGAAAACATCTCTTTAACAAGTGGTGCTGGGAAAACTGGTCAACCACTTGTAAAAGAATGAAACTAGAACACTTTCTAACATCATACACAAAAATAAACTCAAAATGGATTAAAGATCTAAACATAAGACCAGAAACTATAAAAACATTAGAGGAGAACATAGGCAAAACATTCTCCGACATACATCACAGCAGGATCCTCTATGGCCCACTTCCCAGAATATTGGAAATAAAAGCAAAAATAAACAAATGGGATCTAATTAAAATTAAAAGCTTCTGCACAACAAAAGAAACTACAAGCAAGGTGAAAAGACAGCCTTCAGAATGGGAGAAAATAATAGCAAATAAAGCAACTGACAAACAACTAATCTCAAAAATATACAAGCAACTCCTACAGCTCAACTCCAGAAAAATAAATGACCCAATCAAAAAATGGGCCAAAGAACTAAATAGACATTTCTGCAAAGAAAACATACAGATGGCTAACAAGCACATGAAAAGATGCTCAACATCACTCATTACCAGAGAAATGCAAATCAAAACCACTATGAGGTACCATTTCACATCAGTCAGAATGGCTGCGATCCAAAAGTCTACATGCAATAAATGCTGGAGAGGGTGTGGAGAAAAGGGAACCCTCTTACACTGTTGGTGGGAATGCAAACTAGTACAGCCACTATGGAGAACAGTGTGGAGATTCCTTAAAAAACTGGAAATAGAACTGCCATATGACCCAATAATCCCACTGCTGGGCATACCCACCAAGGAAACCAGAATTGAAAGAGACACATGTACCCCAGTGTTCATCGCAGCACTGTTTACAATAGCCAGGACATGGAAGCAACCTAGATGTCCATCAGCAGATGAATGGATAAGAAAGCAGTGGTACATATACACAATGGAGTATTACTCAGCCATTAAAAAGAATACATTTGAATCAGTTCTAATGAGGTGGATGAAACTGGAGCCTATTATACAGAGTGAAGTAAGCCAGAAAGAAAAACACCAGTACAGTATACTAATGTATATATCAAAGAAGGCAATGGCACCCCACTCCAGTACTCTTGCCTGGAAAATCCCATGGACGGAGAAGCCTGGTAGGCTGCAGTCCATGGGGTCATTAAGAGTAGGACTTGACTGAGCGACTTCACTTTCACTTTTCACTTTCATGCATTGGAGGAGGAAATGGCAACCCACTCCAGAATTCTTGCCTGGAGAATCCCAGGGATGGGGAAGCCTGGTGGGCTGCCATCTATGGGGTCGCACAGAGTCGGACACGACTGAAGCGACTTAGCAGCAGCAGCAGCAGCAGCAACGCATATATATGGAATTTAGAGAGATGGTAACGACAACCCTGTATGCGAGGCAGCAAAAGAGACACAGATGTATAGAACAGTCTTTTGGACTCTGTGGGAGAGGGAAGTGGGGGATGATTTCGGAGAATGGCATTAAAACATGTATAATATTATATAAGAAAAGAATCACCAGTCCAGGTTCGATGCAGGATACAGGAAGCTTGGGGCTGGTGCACTGGGATCACCCAGAGGGATAGTATGGGGAGGGAGGTGGGAGGGGAGTTCAGGATGGGGAACACATGTACACCCGTGGCAGATGCATGTTGATGTATGGGAAAACCAATACAATATTGTAAAGTAAAAATAAATAAATAAATAAAAGCAATGGAGAACAACAACAACAAAAAAGAGCATCACTACGAACAAAGCTACTATGCCAAAGCCTTTGACTGTGTGGATCACAATAAACTGCGGAAAATTCTGAAAGAGATGGGAATACCAGACCACCTAACCTGCCTCTTGAGAAACCTATATGTAGGTCAGGAAGCAACAGTTAGAACTGGACATGGAACAACAGACTGGTTCCAAATAGGAAAAGGAGTACATCAAGGCTGTATATTGTCACCCTGCTTATTTAACTTATATGCAGAGTACATCATGAGAAACACTGGGCTGGAAGAAGCACAAGCTGGAATCAAGATAACTGTGAGAAATATCAATAACCTCAGATATGCAGATGACACCACCCTTATGGCAGAAAGTGAAGAGGAACTAAAAAGCCTCTTGATGAAAGTGAAAGAGGAGAGTGAGAAAGTTGGCTTAAAGCTCAACATTCAGAAAACGAAGATCATGGCATCTGGCCCCATCATTTCATGGGAAATAAATGGGGAAACAGTGGAAACAGTGTCAGACTTTTTTGGGGGGCTCCAAAATCACTGCAGATGGCGATTGCAGCCATGAAATTAAAAGACGCTTACTCCTTGGAAGGAAAGTTATGACCAAACTAGATAGCATATTCAAAAGCAGAGACATTACTTTGACAACAAAGGTCCATCTAGTCAAGGCTATGGTTTTTCCAGTGGTCACGTATGGATATGAGAGTTGGACTGTGAAGAAGGCTGAGTGCTGAAGAATTGATGCTTTTGAACTGTGGTGTTGGAGAAGACTCTTGAGAGTCCCTTGGACTACAAGGAGATCCAACCAGTCCATTCTGAAGGAGATCAGCCCTGGGATTTCTTTGGAAGGAATGATGCTGAAGCTGAAACTCCAGTCCTTTGGCCACCTCATGCGAAGAGTTGACTCATTGGAAAAGACTCTGATGCTGGAAGGGATTGGGGGCAGGAGGAGAAGGGGATGACAGAGGATGAGATGGCTGGATGGCATCATTGACTCGATGGACGTGAGTCTGAGTGAACTCTGGGAGTTGGTGATAGACAGGGAGGCCTGGCGTGCTGTGATTCATGGGGTCGCAAAGAGTCAGACACGACTGAGCGACTGAACTGAACTGAATAGGGTTATGGAGGATAGATTAAAAGGGAATGCCTATGTTTATGGGTGAATCAATTGTTTGTACTATCATTTACCAAGAACAAAGGCTATAAACAGTAAAATCAGGTTCAAGAGTAAAGTAAATTCAGTGTTTTTTAAATTGATGCATAATTGGCATACAAGAACATGCACAAATCTTAAGTGTTCAATTTTACATGTTTTGATTTACTGTATTCACTGGTGTCTTCACAAAATGAAATAATACCTGGGATATTTTCTTTACCTCAGAAAATTCCCTCATCCTTTTCTAGTTGATTTCAATTCCCCTTTCCTTAGCAATGAACTTTTGACTGTAGACTAGTTTTGTGAATCTACAGATTGTGTATCTATGGATGCATATAGAATGTGTTCGTCTTTGTCTGGGATTTTGATTTTAGCCAAATAACTGAGAATTTTGAGACTGTTGTGTGTATTTGTAGTTTATTCTTTTACATTATTGAATAAATGTTTTCCATTGTGTGAAACTATCTCAATCTGTTCATTCTCTAATTAGACAGACTTTTTGGCTATTTCTTGGCTTTGGCAGTTTTGAATAAAACTGCTATGAATATTATGTCTTTAATGCAGATATATATATATATATATTTTTCATTGCTTTTTGTAAATACCAAAGAATGGAACTGATGGGTTGTAGAGTAGACCTATGCTTAATTTTAAAAAAGAATTGGAAAATCATTCTCCAAAGTGGTTTCTATTTTATACTCTCAAAATCAATGTATGATAGTTTCAAGTGTTCTATACTCTGTCCTATATTTAGTGTAGTGTGGTGTTTAGTTGCCACTCTAATAGATGTGAAAAGATATCTTTTTGTGGTTTTCATTTTAATTTGTATTTCCCTGATCACAAATGATTTTGAGTGTCTTTTCATTTTCATTTGAATATCTTATTTTGGAAATTGCCTGATGTAATAATTTATTGAAGTGAAAGTTGCTCAGTCATATCTGACTCTTTGTGACAACGTGGACAGTAGCCCACCAGGCTCTTCTGTCAATGGAATTCTCCAGGCAAGAATACTGGAGTGGGTAGCCATTCTTCCTGGGCCAGGGACCAAACCTGGATCTCTGGCACTGCAGACAGATTCTTTACTATTTGAGCCACCAGGGAAGCC
Source organism: Bubalus kerabau (assembly GCF_029407905.1). Classification (NCBI taxonomy): domain Eukaryota; kingdom Metazoa; phylum Chordata; class Mammalia; order Artiodactyla; family Bovidae; genus Bubalus; species Bubalus kerabau. Next base: position 66,386,093 of record NC_073629.1, on the reverse strand, counting down.
CTGAAATTTATTAATGTAAAATAGAGATAATTTTTCACAATTTTATTGTTTTTTGTAAGAGTTTTTATACAATCTGAATATAAATGTTTTTGTCATATATATGTCTTCTGAATCATTCTCTCTGCACTTGACTTATCTCATTTTTAAGGGAAATCTTTTCAGAAGTAACAAATTTCCACTTAAGCAATTTCACTTGTGCTAAAAGTTGTATTTTTTGTTGTTGTTGTTTGTTTGTTTTTGGTCCTTTTCAAGAAATCTTTGCTTACTCTAAAGTTATTAGGATATTATAATTGGATCCTTCTATTAATAGAAGTTTCATGACTCTGAGCTTTTAATTTTGGTCTATGACCTCTCAAATTTATATTTGTGTGTGGTTTGAAGTTGGGTCTGCTTTCATATTTCCTAACATATTTAGTTAATTAATCAACATTTGTCCAAATGAAACCTTTTCTTTCTCAATTTATTTATCAAATGGCTACACATATGAGTCTTTCTGGACTCTATATTCTATTCATGAATCTCTCTATCTTACACCCAAATCACACTGTTAAGTTATTTTAAATTCTGAAAACAATTCTTGTAATTTTTATAGTTCTATTTTTTAAAGATTATTTTATAGGTTCTTTGTATTTCCATAAGAATTTTGGAATTTTCTCACCAATTTCTACAAGAAATTCTGTTTTATTTTGTTAGGGATTGTGTTGAACCCATAGGGCAAATTAGAGAAGTATATTAAAACTTCCAATACATAAAATGGTAAATCTATTCTTTTAGATCTTCATTAACTTCTTTCGACAACATTTTCTGTTCTTCAGTATACAGGTTGTATGTATATTTAATCGGATTTAACCAAGTATCTGGAGAAGGAAATGGCAGCCCACTCCAGTATTCTTGCCTGGAGAATCCTGTGGATGGAGGAGCCTAGTGAGCTGCTGTCCATAGGGTTGCACAGAGTCGGACACAACTGAGGCAGCTTAGCATGCATGCATACATTGGAGAAGGAAATGGCAACCCACTCCAGTATTCTTGCCTGGAGAATCCCAGGGATGGAAGAGCCTGGTTGGCTGCCATCTATGGGGTCGCATGGAGTTGGGCACGACGAAGCGACTTAGCAGCAACAGCAGCAATCAAGTATCAATACTTTTAAATGCCAGTTTTAGTGGTATTGCCTATTGCTAGTAGTGAAGTCAAAGTGTTAGTTATTTCAGTTCAGTTCAGTTCAGTCGCTCAGTCGTGTCTGACTCTTTGCGACCCCATGAATCACAGCACGCCAGGCCTCCCTGTTCATCACCAACTCCCGGAGTTCACTCAGACTCATGTCCATCGAGTCAGTGATGCCATCCAGCCATCTCATCCTCTGTCGTCCCCTTCTCCTCCTGCCCCCAATCCCTCCCAGCATCAGAGTCATTTCCAATGAGTCAACTCTTTGCATGAGGTGGCCAAAGTACTGGAGTTTCAACTTTAGCATCATTCCTTCCAAAGAAATCCCAGGGCTGATCTCCTTCAGAATGGACTGGTTGGATCTCCTTGCAGTCCAAGGGACTCTCAAGAGTCTTCTCCAACACCACAGCTCAAAAGCATCAATTCTTCAGCACTCAGCTTTCTTCACAGTCCAACTCTCACATCCATACATGACCACTGGAAAAACCATAGCCTTGACTAGATGGACCTTTGTTGTCAAAGTAATGTCTCTCTTTTGAATATGCTATCTAGGTTGGTCATAACTTTTCTTCCAAGGACTAAGCATCTTTTAACTTCATGGCTGAAATCACCATCTGCAGTGATTTTGGAGCCCCCAAAAAAGTCTGACACTGTTTCCACTGTTTCCCCATCTATTTCCCATGAAGTGATGGGGCCAGATGCCATGATCTTAGTTTTCTGAATGTTGAGCTTTAAGCCAACTTTCTCACTCTCCTCTTTCACTTTCATCAAGAGGCTTTTGAGTTCCTCTTCACTTTCTGCCATAAGGGTGGTGTCATCTGCATATCTGAGGTTATTGATATTTCACCCAGCAATCTTGATTCCAGCTTGTGCTTCTTCCAGCCCAGTGTTTCTCATGATGTACTCTGCATATAAGTTAAATAAGCAGGGTGACAATATACAGCCTTGATGTACTCCTTTTCCTATTTGGAACCAGTCTGTTGTTCCATGTCCAGTTCTAACTGTTGCTTCCTGAGCTCCATATAGGTTTCTCAAGAGGCAGTTTAGTTGTGTCTAACTCTTTGTGACCCCATGGACTGTAGCCCACCCAGACTCTTCTGTCCATGGAATTCTCCAGGCAAGAATACTGTAGTGAGTAGCCATTCCCTTCTCCAGGAGATCTTCCAGAGATCAAATCTGGGTCTCCTGCATTGCAGACAGATTTTTTATCCTCTGAGCCTCTAGGGATGACATTATTGTGAGTAGAGAACAATAGAAATCATTTTCATATAGTTATTTTGAATCCTGTGATCCTGATAAATTCATTTATTAATCTCAGCCATTCTTTTGTAGACTACATATAGTTTTATATATAATCATAACACTTTCACACAAAGACAATTTTACTTATTTCTAGATTTTTGGGCTTTTATTTATTTTTAAACATTTTTACTTTACTGCACTGGCATGGATATACAATATAGTGCTGAATAGAAGTAGTAAGAGTGAATATCTTGACCTTTTTTCCTCTCTCAGAAATGTTCAATATTTCATCAATTGTGATGTCAGCATTAGACTTTTCTTAAGTTTCCCTTCTTGCATTAAGGGGAATTTTCTTTCTATTTTTAGTTTGATGTGTTGTTTTTTAATATCATGAATGGATGTTGATTTTTTCTTTTTCTGCCTTATGGAAGTTACATGCTTTTATCTTTTATTCTGTTAATTTTTTGAGTTACATTTACTTTTGAATGAAATACCAAACTAAATTTCTGGGCTAAATTATGTTTTCCATAATATTTTTCTTTTTATACACAGATTGATTGAATTCAATAATATTTTATTATGAAATTTGAAATCTGTGTTTGTGAGAGATATTGACCTGATTTTTTTTCTTGTAATATTTCACCACAAAGTTATTCTGATTTTATGAACTACATTGGGAATACAGTCCTCTCTCTACCACTAATTTCTGAAAGATTGTGTATAATAGGTCTTATTTCTTCCCTAAATACTTGATAGACAAATATAATGAAGAAGAAATAGCTCTTGCCCTGAAGGAACTTACAATTGAATATTGAGAAAGACTAGCTACCATGACATTATGGCTTAGTCTAGCAAGTGATATGATAAAAGTGGACACCAGAGACAGAAGGAGAGGGTTAGGACAAGCTTCTAGGAGGTGTCATGTAGACTCAATTCTGAGGAATGAGTAAGAGTTAGCTAAGCTACTCCCAGATTCCTTTCCCTCAGAAGCTGCTAAATACAATCAGTGCTTATTACTCACAGATTCTCTATTTGCAAATTTTCCTACTCACTAAAATATATCCATAACCACAAAGTCGATACTCATGGCAATTTTACAGACGTGCAGAACAGTGAAAAATGTGAGTGGCCCAATGTGCCTTGTCCCAGTTCAGATCAAACAAGGGCATCTCTGCCCTTTCCTACCAGGTGTCGTACTGTGAACATATGTCTTTTCATGGTCTATTTGGGGCTTTGGGTTGGTGTTTTTCACATTTTGGTGCTTTTTGATGGTGATTTTATTGTTTACAATGGCCCCAAGCAAAGTGCTAAAGTGTGTCTAGTATTCCTAAGCACAAGAAGGCTGTGATGTGTCTTTTGGAGAAAATAAATGTGTTAGACAAACTTCTTTCAGGCATGAATTATAGTGCTTATCAGCCACTTTGTTTTTCAGTCACTAGGTCATGGCCTACTCTTTTTGATCCCATGGACTGCTGCATGCCAGGCTTTTCGGTCCTTTATTATCTCCTGGATAATATCTCCCATCTATCTTGCTCATAATCATGTCCACTGAGTCATCCACTAGCTCAATGTTAATGAATCAACAATATATATTAAACAAGTTGTTTTCAACCAGTAATATACATAAGACAAAGTTATATATTGATGCTTAGTTGATGACTAGTTTTTGACTAGAAGCTTGTAGCAATCTAAGCCTATGTTCCCCCAGGAGCAATGTTTCAGGGTTAACTGCATCTGTGTTTGCAGTGACTTTATGAAACATAACTACTTGTAAATAGTGACAATCAACTCTAAATGTTTCCTGTTTTAAGCACTAAGTTTTGAGGTAGTTGGCTATGCATCAGTAGGTAACTAAAATAACATATAAAGTCCAATGATGTATTCTTTTTATAAAGCTGAGATGATCTGACAATTAATACACCCTTCAGGAGTGTGTCTAACATCTAGCCAAAAATATTTTAGCACAGAATAAATGTGTACATTTGCAGGTAGATATTCATCTTTTTTTTTTCTTCTAGGATTGACATAGCACTGTAGACTGTTTATGTGGAATTATTGTATTTTAAGATATAATGAATACTTTTCTATTTGGAAGCTGCCCTGGTCACTCATACAGTAAAGACTCTGCCTGCAATGCATGAGACCCGGGTTCAATCCCAGGATTGGGAAGATCTCCTGGAGAAGGAAATGGCAACTCCAGTAATTCTTGCTGGAGAATTCCATGGACAGAGGAGCCTGGAGGGCTACAGTGCATAGGGTCACAGAGAGTTGGACATGACTGAGAAACTAACACTAACACTTTTAATGTATCAAGAATTTGTCACATCTTTCCCATTTAACTTTGTTTTCAGGATCTCTTTTAGCAATGAATTGTGAACAGCATACCAGCATTAGAAAATATCTGTCTAGCGGCTTTTCCCTATAAATCAGTTTTAAAAATCAAACAAACAAAGTTAAACTGGCTATCTGGGAAAAGGAATATCTTGACAATTGGAGATCCTGGTTTGGTTTGCATTCTCCATGATTATCCTTGTTCCAGACTTGTTAAGAAACGATTATTACTCAAGATACAGAAGAACTTTGCCTAGTTATGATGAACAGACACAGGTATAGGGTGAGCCATTAGTGAAAGATGAACTGTTGGCTCCTTATTGAGGAGTCACATTTATTTTGTTAAAAGGTACCAGATTATATATAAAAAAAGAAAAAAAACAGAAAATAGCTGAATTGGGCACAAGCATTCCGTGGGGATTAAATAAATGGCAGTTGCAAAACCATTCTAAGATGTAAAAGCAGCATTTTAGCTTTTGCTGAAGGACCATGGCTATCACTTTCCTTGTAGCTCTGGCCCATGTCTTGCTGCCAGTTCAGCTGTTAAATTACTGTGATATTGGAAAACAAGTTGGACCTGGCTGTGTTGATAAGGAAAATAATTTAGTGAGTCCAAATGCTCACTCTCAAAAATGGCACCTTAAATGGATAGTTAATGAATAATAATCATAATATTCAGTTATATGATGTATATTTATCTTAAAAGATATATGAAAAATAAAATACCTTACCTATGAAATTAAATATTTACTGAAAATGCAGAAAGTTGTTCATCTCAGAGACAACACTGTTTCTGATGCTGGTTTTCAGTAGGGACAGAGATGATAGAAATTAAGTGATTATTTAACCCAGAAGAAATATAAGTATGCAATATGTATTTATTTAAGTCTAAGTGATAACTTAAAAATATATGCATCGGATCTTCTGGGACTCTTTATTTGAGGTTTACTAATCTTTACAGATTTTGGAACTTGAACAAAGCACCAGGAATCTTGGCATTGACTCCCATTTTTGTAGTCTCCAATATTGCTCTAAAAAACACAAGAGATGTAACATTTGAAATTTAGTTATGGCAGAAAGTGAAGCGGAACTAAAGAAAGAGGAGAGTGAAAAAGTTGGCTTAAAGCTCAACATTCAGAAAACGAAGATCATGGCATCTGGTCCCATCACTTCATAGAAAATAGATGGGGAAACAGTGGAAACAGTGTCAGACTTTATTTTTTTGGGCTCCAAAATCACTGCAGATTGTGATTGCAGCCATGAAATTAAAAGACACTTACTCCTTGGAAGGAAAGTTATGACCAACCTAGATAGCATATTCAAAAGCAGAGACATTACTTTGACAACAAAGGTCCGTCTAGTCAAGGCTATGGTTTTTCCAGTGGTCATGTATGGGTGTGAGAGTTGGACTGTGAAGAAAGCTGAGCACCGAAGAATTGATGTTTTTGAACTGTGGTGTTGGAGAAGACTCTTGGGAGTCCCTTGGACTGCAAGGTCATCCAACCAGTCCATTCTAAAGGAGTTCAGTTCTGGGTGTTCATTGGAAGGAATGATGCTAAAGCTGAAACTCCAATACTTTGGCCACCTCATGCGAAGAGTTGACTTATTGGAAAAGACTCTGATGCTGGGAGGGATTGGAGGCAGGAGAAGGGAACAACAGAGGATGAGATGGCTGGATGGCATCAGTGACTGGATGGACATGAGTCTGAGTGAACTCCAGGAGTTGGTGATGGACAGGGAGGCCTGGCGTGCTGTGATTCATGGGGTTGCAAAGAGTCAGACATGACTGAGCAACTGAACTGAACTGAAATCGAAGTCACAATTCTTGCCTTCTTCTACCATGGAAGTAGGGGGAAGTGCTTGAGGAGGAATTGATCGAGTACTTTACTTCTATATGTTCTTGGCAGTCATCTCCACCCCTGTCCCCTCAGGTTAATAATTCCCATTGAGGGTAAGGGGTTATGGAAAAGAGACATTTAATTCATTAACTGAGAAAAATAAATAAACTGATGCTTCTGAAAATAATCATTTTGGAATGGGGGAGGGACAATTCTTAGGTCTACTCATTTCAAATTTCTATGCTTTAAAAGTTTCAATAATGTTCATATAATTAATATATAATCATATAATGTTCATAAAAGTTTCAGTAATGTTCATTGGAGAAGGGAATGGCAAACCACTTCAGTATTCTTGCCTTTACAACCCCATGAACAGTATGAAAAGGCAAAAAAATAGACCACTGAAAAATGAACTCACCAGGTGATAGGTACCCAATATGCTACTGAAGATCAGTGGAGAAATAACCTCAGAAAGAATGAAGAGACAGATACAAAGCAAAAACAACACCCAGTTGTGGATGTGATTGGTGATGAAAGTAAAGTCCAATGCTGTAAAGAGAAATATTGCATAGGAACGTGGAATGTTAGGTCCATGAATTAAGGCAAATTAGAAGTGGTCAAACAGGAGACGGCAAGATTGAACATTGGCCTTTTAGCAATCAGTGAACTAAATGGACTGGAATGGGTGAATTTAACTCAGATGACCATTATATCTACTACTGTGGGCAAGAATTCCTTAGAAGAAATGGAGTAGCCATCATAGTCCACAAAAGAGTCCAAAATGCAGTACTTGGATGCAATCTCAAAAATGACAGAATGATCTCTGTTTGTTTCCAAGGCAAACTGTTCAAAATCACAGTAATTCGAGTCTATGCCACGACCAGTTATGCTGAAGAAGCTGCAAGCCTTCTTGAAGGCTTGAAGACCTACAAGCCTTTCTAGAATTAGTACCCAAAAAAGATGTCATTTTCATTACTGGGGACTGGAATGCCAAAGTAGGAAGTCAAGAAATACCTGGAGTAACAGGCAAATTTGGCTTTGGAGTACAAAATGAAGCAGGGCAAAGACTAATGGAGTTTTGCCAAGAGAATGCACTGGTCATATCAAACACCCTCTTCCAACAACACAATCAACACAATACTGAAATCAGATTGATTATATTATTTGCAGCCAAAGATGGAGAAGCTCTATACAGTCAGCAAAAACAAGACCAGGAGCTGACAGTGGCTCAGATCATGAACTCCTTTTTGCCAAATTCAGACTGAAATTGAATAAAGTAGGAAAAACCACTAGACCATTCAGGTATGGCATAAATCAAATCCCTTACAGTGGAATACAGTGGAAGTGACAAATATATTCAAGGTTAGATCTGATAGACAAGAGTGCCTGAAGAATTGTGGACAGAGGTTCATGACAATGTACAGGAGGCAGTGATCAAGACCATCCCCAAGAAAAAAAATGGAAAAGGCAAAATGGTTATTGCAAAAGGGCATTTCAAACAGCTGTGAAAAGAAGAGAAATGAAAGGCAAAGGAGAAAAAGAAAGATATACCCATTTGAATGCTTTGAGTTCCAAAGAATAGCAAGGAGAGATAAGAAAGCCTTCCTCAGTGATCAATGCAAAGAAATAGTGGAAAACAATTGGGAAAGACTAGAGATCTCTTCAAGAAAATTAGAGATACCAAAGGAACATTTCATGCAAAGATGGACACAATAAAGGACAGAAATGGTATAAACCTAACAGAAGCAGAAGATATTAAGAAGAGGCGGCACAAATACACTGAAGAACTATACAAAAAAGATCTTCACAACCCAGATAATCATGAAGGTGTGATCACTCACCTAGAGCCAGACATCCTGGAATATGAGGTTAAGTGGGCCTTAGGAAACATCACTAGGAACAAAGCTAGTGGAGGTGATGGAATTCCAGTTGAGCTATTTCAAATCCTAAAAGATGATGCTGTGAAAGTGCTGCACTCAATATGCCAGTAAATTTGGAAAACTCTGCAGTGGCCACAGGACTGGAAAAGGTCAGTTTTCATTCCAATCTCAAAGAAAGGCAATGCCAAACAACGCTCAGACTATCGCACAATTGTACTCATCTCACACGCTAGCAAAGTAATGCTCAAAATTCTCCAAGCCAGGCTTCAACAGTACATGAACCATGAACTTCCAGATGTTCGAGCTGGATTTAAAAAAAGACAGAGGAACCAGAGATCAAATTGCAAACATCCGTTGTATCATTGAAAAAGCGAGAAAGTTCCAGAATAATATCTACTCCTGCTTTACTGACTATGCTAAAACCTTTGATGTGTGGATCACAACAAACTGAAAAATTCTTCAAGACATGTGGATACCAGACCACCTGACCTGCCTCCTGAGAAATCTGTATGCAGGTCAAGAAGCAACAGTGAGAACTGTATATGGAACAACAGACTGGTTCCAAATCGGGAAAGGATTACGTCAAGGCTGTATATTGTCACCCTGCTTATTTAAGTTATATGCAGAGTACATCATGAGAAATGCAGGGCTGGATGAAGCACAAACTTGAATGAAGATTGCCGGGAGAAATATCAATAACTTCATATATGCAGATGATCCCACGCTTATGGCAGAAAGCAAAGAAGAACTAAAGAGCCTCTTGATGAAAGTGAAAGAGGAGAGTGAAAAGTTGGCTTAAAACTCACTATTCAGAAAACTAAGATCATGGTATCCGGTCCCATCACTTCATGACAAATAGATGGGGAAACAATGGAAACAGTGGCAGACTTTATTTTTCTGGGCTCCAAAATCACTGCAGATGGTGATTGCAGCCATGAAACTAAAAGACATTTGCTCCTTGGAAGAAAAGCTATGACCAACCTAGACAGCATGTTAAAAAGCAGAGACAGTACTTTGCCAACAAAGTTCTGTATAGTCAAGGCTATGGTTTTTCCAGCAGTCATTTATGGATGTGAGAGTTGGACTATAAAGAAAGCTGAGCACCGAAGAATTGATGCTTTTGAACTGTGGTGTTGGAGAAGACTCTTGAGAGTCCCCTGGACTGCAAGGAGATCCACCAGTCCCTCCTAAAGGAAATCAGTCCTGAATATTCACTGGAGTGACTGATGCTGAAGTGTAAACTCCCATACTTTGGCCACCTAATGTGAAGAACTGACTCATGCAATAAGAGCCTGATGCTGGGAAACACTGAAGGTTGGAGGAGAAGGGCATGACAGAGGTAGAGATGTTTGGATGGCATCACCGACTCAATGGACATGAGTTTGAGTAGACTCCAGGAGTTGCGATGGACAGGGAGGCCTGGTGTGCTACCGTCCATGGGACTGCAGAGTCAAACATGCCTGAGCGACTGAACTGAACTAAATTGAATGTTCATATTTCTTTTAAGCATTGTGCTTTTGAGCACTAAATGGTTTAAATAAGATTTTAATTTCTATAAATAAACCTCAAGGAGTCTAAAATATAGTCTGAACTAAATTGAATGTTCATATTTCTTTTAAGCATTGTGCTTTTGAGCACTAAATGGTTTAAATAAGATTTTAATTTCTATAAATAAACCTCAAGGAGTCTAAAATAAAACCTCAAGGAACTGAATCCTGTGCATTACAGTTTAATAGATATGCTATTGTTTAAACTGCAGTTGTATTTGATTTTCTTCCTAGAATTAGATTCAATTTAGTCTTTTTGTCTACCCTACTGGAAATTTTCTTCATTGGAAAAATCTATTAAAAACTTTGATCTTTTTTTGAACTTACCCATTAATCAGTTCAGTTCACTGATCTGATTCTAAAGTATAAGCATATGAAAAGGCTGAAATAATTGGTTTGCTCTGAATTACAAAGTTCATCTGGATAGAATCTATGGGACAACAGGAAAGCTGAAAATATTATGAAAATATTTCCTTTAGTGTTTTATTTCTGTTGTAAAGAAAAATAAAATTGTATTTATCTCTGAACCCAAAAGTCACCAACAGAAGATGAGAGATTAGTATTTTCTTATGAGAAAGATGCATGATTTACATATAGGTTAGTTTACCTTGGAGAAGGCAATGACACCCCACTCCAGTACTCTTGCCTGGAAAATCCCCATGGACGGAGGAGCCTGGTGGGCTGCAGTCCATGGGGTCGCTAAGAGTTGGACACGACTGAGTGACTTGACTTTCACTTCTCACTTTCATGCATTGGAAAAGGAAATGGCAACCCACTCCAGTGTTCTTGCCTGGAGAATCCCAGGGACGGGGGAGCCTGGTGGGCTGCCGTCTATGGGGTCGCACAGAGTCGGACACCACTGAAGTAACTTAGCTTAGCAGTAGTTTACCTTAACAGAAATGAATCTTGAGTTTAACTTTATAAAAGATGAGAAATATTTGGTAAGGCCTTAAACTCCATTTTAATTTATTATGACCAGATCTATACACAAATAGCTCATTATATATAGGGGAAAAGGAAAATTATTAATGAAGTTAACAATTAATTATTTGTGTTTGAAGGGTAAAATCCTTTGACAAACTTTTAAATTAATAAGCTTTATTTTTTAGAATAATTTTAAGTTCACAGCAAAGTTCATTGTGTGGAAAGCAGACATAATTCCATGCATTTTCTGTTTCTACACACGTACAACCTTCCACACTATGAACGTCCTACACCACAGTGGTACATTTGTTATAGTCAGTGAACCTACATTGATATATGATTATCAATAAGGTCCATAATTTATATTACAGAAGGAAAAAATTTTCCAACATATAATATGTATATACATATATACATATTATATATTATACATATAATACATATGTATATAATACATATATATGTGTGTGTGTATATATATATATGTATAACAAGTACACCTTCATATATGTATTTCTTTATTCACATGAGATCCAAAATTTTAGAAAAATGTGCACTATGTATTATAAAATTATACCAAAAGCTGAAAAGTGTTTTTAACATTCTGAAAAGATGAAGATCAATATAAACATGACCTCGGAAACAATCCATAGCTTGTGGTACCATCTTTCTTCTAAATAGTTAGACATTCTTTCATTAAAGATACCAGGTCTCTCAAAGGGATCTTGTGACAATTACGGTAATGCTAGACAGGGACCAGAGGGGCATATTTTTTTCTATACTGAAAAACCTCACCCACTTTGACATCTCTTGCAGTGGAGCAGTCTGCATGGTGGTGCTCATGGACTGGAGGCAGGGGAAGGTGTGAAAATTGTGGTGTACATGCTATAGGAGAAGCTGAAGCAATTACTATTTGGCTGTGTCTTGAGTCCCTGCTCCTACTATTTAAAGCTATGTAAACTAGAGTTGGGGAATGTTGTGTGGCAGAAACCTTTTATTTAATTCCTAACTTAGGACCAATTGTTACTGAGTCTGTGCTTGTGAAGCAGTCAGTCAAATCTGGTGGACCAGACAGTTTCATGAAACTTCCAATGAAGGACCAGACCCTGAATCATGAAGACTGACTCAATGTTATGGACGGAATGTTTGTGTTTTTCCGAAATTCATGATGAAAGCCTAATGAGTAGTGTGACAGTATTAGGAGATGGGCATTTGGAAGAGGATTAGGCCATGAGGGCGGAGCCTTCATGAATGGGATGAGTGCCCTTATAAAAGAGAACACCTCCCTCCCCTCTCAACCCACCCCAGAGAACTCTCTCACCCCTTCTGCCATGTGAGGACACGGAGAAGGCAGCCATCTGCAAATCAGAAAACAGGTCCTCACCAGACACTAAATCTGATCCTCGATTTCTCAGCCTCCAAAACTGTGAGAAATAAATGTTTACTGTTTAAGTCACTAGTCTGTGATATTTTTATTGCAATACCCCAAAGGGCTGAGACATTTTGCCTACACACAAAAAAAACCAGTGTTCCTAGGTAAACTTTCTGCTTTTAAAACTTCAAGCTGCAACTTTAGCAGGGCATATATCACTGTTTCAGGGCTCAATGGATATTTCAAAAATGTGGCAAAGTAATGTATACCAGTGGTTAAGCAAACAGGTTTGGAGTCATTTACATCTGGGCTTTAATCAGAACCCTTCTTTTAAAAATTTCCTAAAACACTTGAGTTATCAATTTATCTATAGGAAATTTCTACTTGATAGATCATAATGCAAACTAGTTTATATTTTAATAATTATCCTTGAAAGTGAAGAATGGAAGTTGCTCAGTCATGTCCAACTCTTTGTGACCCCATGGACTGTATAGTCCATGGAATTCTCCAGGCCAGAATGCTGGAATGAGTAGCTGTTCCCTTCTCCAGGGAATCTTCCAAACCCAGGTCTCCCATATTGCAGGCAAATTCTTTACCATCTGAGCCCCAAGGGAATCCAAGAACAATGAAAGAAATTCTGGTAGCAAGAGCATTTCTGAACATTTCTACATCACATTTACAAAATGCAAATTATTGAATGTTTTAATATGACGTCATAAGGAGGAGACTTTTTTACCTCAACATTTGTGCTGCAATTACTTCAGTCACTTGAAAAATTAATTTCTACATTTCACAAGTCTCTTATTTCATGACAGATTTTAAGACAGATTGCTCTTTAGGAGTGAATGGGGTGATTTTACTACCATTCATATAATTTCAACAATTGATATGAAGTATCATAATTTTTGAAACTGTATGTATTTGCTCTTGATGGTATTTTCAAAAATTTCCAAGTTGCTGTTCTATGTATTCAGTATACTATATAATTTTTAATATGGGACATAAATTCTTCTGTTTTGGCTTCCAGGATACTGAAAATTGACAAGGATGACAGGTTGTTTTGCCAATGACTTGGTGAGATTAAGTGAAAGAACAAAGTAATTTTTTGGCCAGTTGCCATTATACTCCATCAGTATAACTGAATTAATCCCCCAATAGATTATATTAATAGCTTTGATTTGCATGGAAATTTTTTAGGAAGTCAATAACTTTGTGCATAGCAGTTTTTTCCATTTTGTCTATTTTTTAAAATTTTATTATGGAAATTTTAAGCATAAAAAGAAGAGGCAATAGTATAAATGAATCCCTATGTTCCATCATCCAGCTTCAACAAATATTTGTACTTTACAATCTCATTTTATCTCTCACCTTTACTTTTATTTCCTGGAATATTTTTAAAAATCTCAGATATTATGCCTCAAATCATTTTACAAATACATAATTCAGTACCTTGTCTCTGGGGGTTTCATGGTAAAGAATCCACCTTCCATGCAGGAGATGTAGGTTCAATACTTGGGTCAGGAAGATTGCCTGGAGAAGGAAATGGCAGCCCACTCCTGTATTCTTGCTGGAAAAATCCCATCTATAGGGTAGCCTGGCAGTCTGCGGTCATGGGGTCGCAAAAGAGTCAGACACAGCTGAGCAACTACACAACAGCAACAGCAAACTTATCACTAATAAATAATGAATTAAAAAAATATCATGCCATTTTCATGAACCTAACAAAATCAGTCATTTATTTTATTTAGTATCCAGTGTGTGTTGCATTTTTCTGATTGTCTCCAAACTGTCATTTTGTGGTTTTGTTAAAATCAACATCAAAGCATGTTTCACATTTGTACCTGTGTGTTAACTCATAAACTATAACCTCTCCCTACTTTGTATTTTAATTTTTAATTTGGTTTTTTTTTTTCTATCTTCAAATTGACTCTTTCTGTAGAAAGCAAGTGAAAAATCTTCAAAGGATTGTGTTTCCCATAAGACAGTGTAATTAGTTGGAGCACAAAAATATTAGGATTTCTCTGTAAAATAAAACTCTAAATACAGAAAAAACTCACTCATTTACTCAACAAGTAGTTTGGGGTGTTTCCTATGCATAACTGGAATCGAATGTTGAACAAAACTGATCCAACTTGAGCTCTTCTGAAGTTGTGTCAAATAGGAAAGAGGGACATGGAGTCAGTCGTGTAAGATGCAGGGTCAACAGTGTGTAGCAGGGCATTATGAGAGCAAATAAGAGAGAATCTGACTGAGAGCAGGAGTCTTAGGATGGAATTGTGCTCCCTGCATTCCTATGTTGAAGTCCTAATCCCCAACTTGACAATATTTGGAGATAGAGTTTTTAAGGAGGTAAGATAAAATGAGGTCATGTGGTCGGGGCCCTAATACATAGGACCAGTGTCCTTACAATAAGAGCAAGAGACATAGAGCTCTCCTTTCATGTGAGTGTGTAAAGAGAGAAGACCACGTGAAATCACAGCAAGATTTCTACCTACCAAGGGGAGATTCCTTACCAGAAGCCAACTCTGACGGCACCTTCATCTTCGATTTCTACCTCCTCAGAATCATGAGAAAATGATTTCCAGTTGCTTAAGTCACCCAGTGTGTGGTCATCTTTAATGGTAACCTCAGCAGAGTACTGCAGGGAGTAACAATCAGAAAGCAGCATTTAGTACCTCTCAACCATTAAATGCATGATATCTGAGAGAATTCCTTAATTCATTCATCAGTAAATATTGATTACAAATCTGCTAAATCAAGGGCTATTTCAGGATGTGTATTGGTGAAACAGATTGTGTGTATACCCTGTCCTCATGAGATGTAAATGTTAGTGGCCATAAAGACATTAAACAAATGACATCAGCTATAAATGCATCATTATGTTGAATCCAGTGAAGGGGAAGGGCAGAGTCCTAGAGGAAAAATTAGTGGGTTGCTGTGTGGGAAGAAGGAGGTATGCAGAGGGAGAAGAGAGTATTGAGTTTGAAGAAGCGCTTCCAAGAGGAAAGAGCATTATAAGGTGTTTAAACAGAGATTAAGAAATGAATGGAAATTTAGATAATGTTCAGAAGAAGAGTGTTCCAAGCAGAGGAAAGAGCCTGAGGACAGAGTAATAAGATTTGACATATTTGAGAAACAGAAACAGGATCAGAATGTGCAGAGTGTAATAACAAGAGAATCAAGAGATGTGAGATGATGCAGCAGAGGAGAGTGGGGTCAGCTTCTGCAAGGTGTAGGGAGTCATGGTTGGAATATGGCACATTAATGCAGTGGGAGACATTGAAGGGGAAAGTGCAGAAAACTACTTGTCTGATAAGGGAATTAAGAAAATCACTAAGGCTGTTAAATGGAGACTGATGCCCAACCATGCAAAAAGAAGCACAAGATTGTAAGAAAGGGGAGATTAAGTGAATAGAGCTTTTCACATTCTGGCAGAAACTAAAGATAAAACACGTATGTGTTTTTCAACATTTTCTTTAGCATGGTTACATCTGCCTCCAAGCATCAACAACATGGTTCAAGCAAAACCACTCCATCCTGGCTGGCTCCACTTTACGATTATACTCTCAAATCAGCCTTGAGAGCTTTATGGAAACTTTACTGCACTTCTCTTGTCCATTTTTTTCACTCTCCTAAATCAAGAATCAGTAAGCTATCTTCTGTGAGCCAAATACACCTCTTCCTGCTTTTATAACTAAAATTTTATTGACACAGTCATGATTATTGGTTTACACTGTGACACTGAAGTTGAGTAGCTGTGACAGAGACTGTATTTTTCACAAAGACTAAAATATTTGATATCTGGTTCTTTGAGACAAAAATTTGCTGACTGCTGTTCAAGATGGCTACTAAACACATTCTTCTGTGTCTGCAAAACTTCAACCTTCCTTCCCCTCTTTCCAGTTCCAGTTCAGTCGCTCAGTCATGTCCAACTCTTTGTGACCCCATGAATTGCAGCACGCCAGGCCTCCCTGTCCATCACCAACTCCTGGAGTTCACCCAAACCCATGTCCATTATGTCGGTGATGCCATCCAGCCGTCTCATCCTCTGTTGTCCCCTTCTCCTCCTGCCCTCAATCTTTCCCAGCATCAGGGTCTTTTCAAAGGAGTCAGCTCTCCACATTAGGTGGCCAAAAAGTATTGGAGTCTCAGCCTTAGCATCAGTCCCTCCAATGAACACCCAGGACTGATCTCCTTTAGGATGGACTGGTTGGATCCCCTCTTTAGTCTCAGCCAAAAGAACTTACTTTTTATTTTAAAAAGAGTATAGAAAAATGCATAGGAAAATTTTCACTTTCTCCTACACCAAGACCAATCTTCCTTTCATCACTCTCCAGTTTTCCCTTTTCCTGTTCCCTTTTGAACTTGTCAATCTTGATGAGAATCCCATGAAAGAGTAATCTTCCTTTACTGTCTATATTTCTACTTTTTCCATTCTGTAATGAAGTCTTGCCATAACAATATTTTTGTCAAACCCAGTAATGACTTCCTTGCTGCCCAATTCATTGGTCATTTCTAACTTGCTTTCTAAAGATCATTTGATAAAATTCATTATCCTCTCTCTCTTGAAACACTTTTAAAATGTAGCTTCTCAAAATCTATTTATTATTCTCTTAATCTAGTCTTCTGACATTTTGTCCTTTGCTGGGTTTTATTTTTCTTAGTCTTTGCCCCCATATATCTTTGTCCCAAGACTTAGTTCTCTTACCTTCCCTTTTTACACATAATGTTATCAGTTTTATCCAGTCTCTTACAGTAAATGCCATCTCTGTATTCATGATTCCCATGTTTACTTCTTGGAAACAGATTTATATTTATTTATTGGGATGTCTAGATAATGCTGAAAAATTAGAATTTTTCCAAATTTGATTTGGATATTTGATTGGATATTTCCAATATTTTATTTTTTTTTCTAAAATCAACTGCTCTTTATTTTGGTAAAAGACATATTCTTCTAGTTGCTAAGATTAAAGTCTTTGAATTTTGGGGGTTTCCTCTTTCTCTCAGATCCTTAAACTAGCCCATCAGAAAATCCTATCATATTTGTTCAAAAATGTATCAAATATTCAACCATTCCTTACATCTACTTTGACCACTTCTTGCAAGCCACCCTCATCTCTTATCTGGATTGTTATAATATCCACTTGATGATCTCTCTGCTGCCAGCTCTTTCTCTCTGTCGTCTGTTCTCCATACAGTTGCCAAAATGATACTACTTAAATATTTGAACCTCTCTAGAGAGTCCATGTGTACCCATATAAAAACCAAATCCTTATCTTGTAAAATACAACTAAAGCAAACAAAAATGGCTTATTTAAATTAGCAGTTGTTGGAAATAATCAAGGGTCTGTTTACAAAGATATGGGTAAGGCAAAAAAGGAACTTCAGGGTATAGTGGGAATAGGGCAGAACCAGGGGATTAATGACAGCAGAGGTCATTACCATCCCTAAGCCTGAAGGAATGAGTGAAAGAAAGTATTATTGGCACCTAGAGCCAGAGGATTACCTGTAAGCCAGGCCCAGTAGTGTAGAGGCAGAGTCAGCAGAGGCAACCAAGTGCAGGGAGGTTTGGGCAATTAAATATCCCACCTTCACTCTCCTCCTTCCCTCCTATTTCCTCTCATGTCTCTTCTTGGCCAAATTCAACCTAAAGCCAAAGGATAAGGCAGTGGATTGATACAATTCATAGAAAGTGGTATATATGCCAAGATGAAGTCTCATTTAAAATGTTAATATATGAAAAAGGAAGGAATAGAAGAACAGACATGAGCAATCCATTTCGTAAAATTAAAAAAGATAATTACGAGGATGTACATGAACATACGGAGAGATGTATGTGTGTGTGTATTCAAACATTTAGGATTTACTTCTTTTCCCCCCTGGAGGGGCATATAGTAACTACTTAACTATGGCTAAATAGAAGAGAATATTTGGAATTGGAATATGAGATAAAAAGCCTTTTATTTTTAATATGATAGCTCTTTAGGATTTTTCATTTACTAACAACATGCATATTTTACTTTCTAAAAGCCATAAACTCTAATGATGTCTTCAAATATAATAATTAAAAAATAGATTCTTATTAAGACTCTGGCTATATGAATGACAATGTGTGAATTAGTGTAGTTGTAGAGAGAGTTCTGGAATGACATGTATAAAGATCTTAAAATATATTTTAAAAAGCAAGTTTACTGTGACAGGACTTTCTAGACTAATTTATAGAATTATAAGCAGGTAAGGAAATCAATATTAATATGCTCTTTTGAGAAAAATGATGAAAACTCTAATGCTGATTGTGACACTTCAGCAGACAGATTTGTGGGAAAAATATTTAATTTACATTTAATTTTTGAAGAAAATCTAAAGAAATATAGGCAACACTTATGGCTACAACTGTCATTCACATTTGGAATACTGCCAAGTTGCATTATTTCAGCAGGTTTCACCTCAGCCTATGACTGAAATCAAAAAGACCTCATGTGCCACCAGGAAATAGAAGATTTAGTAATTAGCTAAGCAAATATTTATTAGTGGAATATTGTCTGGAAAAAGACAATACTGGTGGGAATGAAAAAAAATAATTGGTGATTGCATAGCAGTGCAGTGGACCCCTAAGTAAATATCCATCAAACTGCTGCAAATCTAGACCCTTTTGGCTCTGATAAATGGGAAGGGAATTTGAAGTGGTCCTTTAGGTTGTGGACTTAAAAAAAATCCACAACACAAAAGTTGACAGTTATGTTTTATTTGGTGGGATTTTTGGAACTTCTAGCACAGGAGGCACCATCTCAAATAACCCTGAGAAAACTGCTCCGAGGATGGGTGGGGGAGCTAGGGTTTGTAGAAGTTTTACAACAAAGGACAGATAGTCTAAAGTCAAAAGATTATTGTTAATTAAGGAAAACCAGATATTCAAAGTTACGGAATTCAGCACTTTTCTATGTATGCTACTGCTGCTGCTAAGTCACTTCAGTCGTATCCGACTCTGTGCGACCCCATAGATGGCAGCCCACCAGGCTCCCTGTCCCTGGGATTCTCCAGGCAAGAACACTGGAGTGGGTTGCCATTTCCTTCTCCAATGCATGAAAGTGAAAAGTGAAAGTGAAGTTGCTCAGTCATGTCCGACTCCTAGCGACCCCATGGACTGCAGCCCACCAGGCCCCTCCATCCATGGGATTTTCCAGGCAGGAGTACTGGAGTGGGTTGCCATTGCCTTCTCCGTTTCTATGTATAGGGAGATGAAAGAGTCTGGGCTCATTGAATCATTCCTTTGATATACACCTCAACTTCTTTTCTTAGCTATTTGTAAGGCCTCCTCAGACAACGATTTTGCCTTTTTGCATTTCTTTTTCTTGGGGATGGTCTTGATCACAGTCTCCTGTACAATGTCACAGACCTCTGTCCATAGTTGTTCAGGCACTCTGTCTGTCAGATCTAATCCCTTGAATATATTTGTCACTTCCACTGTATAATCATAAGGGATTTGATTTAGGTCATACCTGAATGGTCTAGTGGTTTTCTCCACTTTCTTCAATTTCAGTCTGAATTTGGCAATAAGGAGTTCATGATCTGAGCCACAGTCAGCTCCCGGTCTTGTTTTTGCTGACTGTATAGAGCTTCTCCATCTTTGGCTGCAAAGAATATAATCAATCTGATTTTGGTGTTGACCATCTGGTGATGTCCATGTGTAGAGTCTTCTTTTGTGTTGTTGGAAGAGGGTGTTTGCTATGACCAGTGCGTTCTCTTGGCAAAACTCTATTAGCCTTTTCCCTGCTTCATTCTGTACTCCAAGGCTAAATTTGCCTGGTACTCCAGCTATCTCTTGACTCCCTACTTTTTAATGTAGTCCCCTATGATCTTGTTTGTGTGTTAGTTCTAAAAGGTCTTGTAGGTCTTCATAGAACCATTCAATGTCAGCTTCTTTGGCATTAATGGTTGGGATACAGACTTGGATTACTGTGATATTGAATGGTTTGCTTTGAAACAGACAGAAATCATTCTGTCGCTTTTGAGATTGCACCCAAGTACTGCATTTTGGACTCTTTTGTTGACTATCAGGGCTACTCCATTTCTTCTAAGGGATTCTTGCCCACAGCAGTAGATATAATGGTCATCTGAATTAAATTTACCCATTCTGGTCCATTTTAGTTCAATGATTCCTAAAAAGTTGGTGTTCACTCTTGCCATCTCCTGTTTGACCACTTCCAGTTTACCTTGATTCATGGACCTAATATTCTAGATTCCTAATATTGTTCTTTACAGCATTGGACTTCACTTCCATCACCAATGACATCAACAACTGGATGTTGCTTTTGCTTTGGCTCCATCTCTGCATTCTTACTGGAGTTATTTCTCCACTCTTTTCCAGTAGCATATTATGCACCTACCAAGCTGGGGAGTTCATCTTTCATTGTCATATCTTTCTGCCTTTTCCTACTGTTCATGGGGTTCTCAAGGCAAGAGTACTGAAGTGGTTTTCCATTCCCTTCTCCAGTGAATCACATTTTGTCAGAATTCTCCACTAAGATCATGGCATCCAGTCCCATCTCTTCATGGCCAATAGATGGGGAAACGATGGAAACATAACAGAATTTATTTTCTTGGGTTCCAAAATCACTGCAGATGGTGACTGCAGCCATGAAATTAAAAGACATTTGCTCCTTGGAAGAGAAGCTATGGCCCACCTAGACAGCATATTAAAAAGCAGAGGCATTACTTTGCTGACAAAGCTCTGTCTAGTCAAAGCTATGGTTTTTCCAGTAGTCATGTATGGATGTGAGAGTTGAACCATAAAGAAAGCTAGGGCTTTAGAATTGATGGTTTTGAACTGTGGTGTTGTAGAAGACTCTTGAGAGTCCCTTGGACTGCAAGGAGATCCAACCAGTCCATCCTAAAGGAAGTAAGTCCTGACTATTCATTGGAAGGACTGATGCTGAAGCTGAAACTCCAATACTTTGGCCACCTAATGTAAAGAACTGACTCCTTGGAAAAGACCCTGATGCTGGGAAAGACTGTAGGTCAAAGGAAAAGGGGACAACAGAGGATGAGATGGTTGGATGGCATCACTGACTTGATGGACATGAGTTTGAGCATGCTCCGGGAGTTGGTGATGCACAGGGATGCCAGACATGCTGCAGTCCAATGGGGTTGCAAAGAGTCAGACATGACTGAGTGACTGAACTGTATTGAACTGACACCTCAAGTATCTGGGCCACTATCTTGGTTTTCCATGTCCTGGGGTTCCTCAGGGCTAACCGTGGGGAGTTGTTGCAGCCTGATGGCTGCTGTATGGCAGGTTTTCTTTCCTTCCTTAATTTCCTCAGGACTTACCAGGTCATGGCCTATGATGTTTGCGATTGCTGATGACTGTGACACCCTTTGTTTACTGATTGACAGGGAATATTCCATTTATCAAGGTTCAAGCTCAGTAGTTTGTTTATGAGCTTATTAAACAATTTCAGTTCATTTTATAGTGATGATGTAACAGACAAAGGAGAAAAAACAATTCAAATGAAGGAGAATATTAACTCCAGTTCAGTTCAGTCACTCAATTGTGTCTGACTCTTTGTGACCCCATGGACTGTAGCATGCCTGGCTTCCCTGTCCATCACCAACTTGCAGAACGTGCTCAAACTCATGCCCAATGAGTCAGTGATGCCATCCAACCATCTCATCCTCTGTTGTCCCCTTTTCCTTCCACTTACAATCTTTCCCAGCCAGGGTCTTTTCCAAGGAGTCAGTTCTTCCTATAAGGTGGCCAAAGTATTGGAGTTTCAGCTTCAGCATCAGTCCTTCCATTGAATGTTCAGGACTTATTTCCTTTAGGATGGACTGGTTGGATCTCCTTGCAGTCCAAGGGACTCTCAAGAGTCTTCTCCAACACCACAGTTCAAAAGCATCAGTTCTTTGGTGGTCAGCTTTCTTTATGGTCCAACTCTCACATCCATACATGACTACTAGAAAAACCGTAATCTTGACTAGAAGGACCTTTGTTGGCAAAGTAATGTCTCTGCTTTTTAATGTGCTGTCAAGGTTGGTTATAGCTTTTCTTCCAAGGAGCAAGCATCCGTTAATTTCATGGCTGCAGTCATCATCTGTAGTGATTTTGAAACCCAAGAAAATAAAGTCTGTTACTATTTATTGTTACCCCATCTATTGATGGGGTGAAGTGATGGGACCGGATGCCATGATCTGAGTTTTCTGAATGTTGAGTTTTAAGCCAAGTTTTTCACTTGGCTTGAAACTTTCACTTTCAATAAGAGGCCCTTTTGTTGCAGAGGTGATCTCTAAAGAGATTTTTAAAGAGATTAACTCCAGAGGTGATCTCTAAAGATATCTCAGTCTAGGTTGGAGCTGCAACCTGTTTCATGTGCAGAACTTTATGGGTGATGCAGAAATACTGAACCCTTATCTCTGGACACTTATTTTAAAGTTTTACTGAAGGATTTCTTCTTGTAGATAAATATCTGTATAGAGATATAGGTGCAGATAGAGTTATGAAACATCCTTCTCATAAACCATGATTACTCTGTGATCCTCCATATTTACCCAAGTCAAGTAATGCTTTTATGATGAAAAAAAAAAACTGAGGGGATTATTTTCATATATTTATCTGCAGTACAGAGTTTTGAAAGAAGACATATTTTAATGCAAGATAGGAAACATCAACAGGCAATAGGGATATCATTTTTCTTTGTTGAATATATATGTAGTAACATTGAAATTCAAATCCAGAAAGCTATATTAATTTTGTTAAATATCAAATAGCACTAAACTATTTGCTTTTGTATTCATCTGTTTTCTGCTTAAGAAATGACTTGACTAAATAATCTGAGGTTATATGACTTGATACAATTGATCTTGTAATGAACTGCTATGCATTCAAAATTATGTTCTGTTGTCTCCCTGAGCACAAAGCAGAAGAAATTCCTCAAACCCATGGTCGACTTGAGCTGAGAATTACCTGGCAAAAGTGTGAAATAGAATTTAGGCTACTGCATAAAAAAATAAAAATAATAAAACTAAAAGTCTTAGTTACATTCTGTGTGAATAGGCAAAACATGTAATGAAACTTAATCATTTCTCCAAAACTAAAAAAAGTTGTAAAGAAAGATAATTCCAATCTTCAAATTAAATATATTTTATCTTAATAAGACTGGATTTTAGATCTGTGCCACTGATTTCTACTTTATTATTTGTCTACATCCCATCTTTTCCAGGTACTGTTGTGGTGATCCAATAGAAATATCTTCCCATATTTAGAACTATAAGTCATCCCCTTATAGAAGTTAAGTTCTGAAAAATAAAATACAACTCCAACTTTACAAGCATGTTCAATTCTATTTAATGAAATTTAAGGAATATATTTAAATAATGGATGTGCTTTTGTTTTCCTGAAACAAAAATATGGCAAATGTGAAAGCTATACTTACATTAAAATGCCTACATACTTTATATTTAATTATGAAAAACTATATATTATATAGACTAATATAATGAGATGCAATAATTAATTGAGATAAAACAGTACTTACTCTAATACAATTTTTGGTTCTGAGAACACCTCTGAAAAGTAGAAAATATTGGAAATAAGTAAGATTAAAAAGAATTACTCTTCTCTACATTGCAATGCCATTTGTTTTTTGTAATACATCCGTTTTATCAATTCTGTCTTCCATTAATTGATACTCTTCATTTTAAGAAGCACTTCAGAATAGTTTCTTGTTTCATTATTATTAATACTATGAAGCATTTTCTTAAAATCTATTAGTTTTTCATATAAGATGCTGAAGCTTTTATGTTTACAAATGTTTCAAAAGCCAATAGTCTGCCTAATGTATTATCTATCATGTACTTCTCAGGAAATTGATTATAACAAATTTACATTTACACAGAAGCCCAAGAGAAGAAAAAGAAAAGAGAAAACAGACCACCTCATTTTAATGTGAAGTTTACTGTGAATACTCCAAGTTCAATTTAAATAGAAATATTTAGTCAAATAATCATTTTGGAACTTAACTGTAATAAATATGCATTTTTAAGAGGCAATATAGATTTATAGTTGCAAGAAAAGCAGATGTCATTCTGTGTTAGCCAAATTATCTCCATTTTTTTGAATATTAAATATATCTTTAATATTTGCATTGTTAAATTTCCAGTCACAATTATCTGATGTGATTATTAGTATGCATTAGAAACTAAAGTATTTACTATTCATAAAAAATGAGGAAATTATATTTTTTTCTAAAAGTGTTTTCAACATAAATTAGATTATTTACTAATCTAGCAAAAGATTCTTGAAAGCTAGATGTCATTGAAATAGTAACAAAATTTATTTAGGTGCTTTCTAACCTGCAAACTACATTAGCTTCTCCCAGAAATCCTGAGGGGTGTAATACATAAGAAACAGACACAATAGCACATATTCAGCACTGGTTTCCTTCCAGGCACTTTGCCAAGTATTCACCTTTCTTTTGTCTCTTCAACAACATGGTGACATTTACAGTTGTTATCCTCCCTTCATAGATGTTGAGACTGAGCCACACAGAAACGAATCTCTATGATTAAGGTTATTTAGTTAATAACTGACAAAGCAATAAATATGAAAAGCCTGATCACTGTTTCCACTTGAAAGATGAAGAAACTGAAATGCAATAGGAGTTGCATGGGCAAATTCTCTCAGCAAGTTGGCATTAGTTCAAACACAAGGACTGAGGTCTCCAACTCCAAACTTTATACAGTTTCCATTACACGACACAATTTTGGTCTTAAAATAAATGGTATTTTTTGATATTTTTATAAATTACATTTATACTTTATAGGAAGTTGCAATTAAGAGTGACGTAAATTAAGGTAACATGTGGCTTCACTTTCTGTGAGTACACATGAAAATTTATAGTAATTGTAAATCAAAATTTGCTTCTTCCAGTAAATTAAAAACTATCCTTTATGAAGTATTTCTTATGACTTTACACACTTCTGAGTGCTTTGCATATCTCATTTAAAAATCTTAAAAAATCTATAAAGAAGGTGCAATTACTCTTCATTTTAGATGAACAAATGTAAACATGGATTTGAAAGGATAAAGTCAAACAGCCAATAAAGTGTCGAGACATAATTGAAACTCCACTTTGTTTTTTCAACTACAAATTGGCACTTGCCATTTACCTCTACAAGGATTAAATCACGTGCTGCTGCAGGTGCTGATTTTCAAAAACCCCTGAAAGGAGTTCAAGGTGGAAAGCAAAAATGAGGCACTCTGTGCTTTGGGAAATACTGGCAGAACAAGTCTTCAGATAGTTATTTTCAGGAGCTGATTTTATGAGCTCAATTCTTGTATCTCCTCATATCTAGAAAAGCACTAAAATCTTCATGGTGATGTCTGTTTCTCATGACTAGCAGTAACCTTCATGAGACTAGCAGAAACCTTCTGCAAAAAATATGTGTTTGATTGCATGAAGTCCTCTTCACCAAAATCACATATATACAGACCTTCCCCCTGCCTCCTTGGAGTGGTTTCTCAGACTATCTGAGATGTTGTCTTCTGGGTTATAGTCTTCATTTTGCCCCTATTAAACTTAACTTGCAACTTTCACATTGTGCATTTTTTAAAGTTGACAGTTTCTAATTCAAAACCAACTATTCCTGAAGACTCTAACATATTCCACAAAAAAATTAATAAAAAATAAAGTATACCACAAAATCACAGAATTCAAAATAACTTGAAATTAAAAGTGACAACTTACAAATTACATGCTTTTAAATTATATAATATTGCCAATAGCTTAAGAAATCTCAGTTATTTCAATCCTGACTCCAACATATATTCTGCTATTTTGTTCCACCTGTTATTATGACTTCTTGAAGCATGATGATGGCCTACAGTGAATCAGGGGACAACATCAGGATTTCCTTGGTGTATTATTAAGGAAGGGCTCTGCAAGTTCAAGGAGAAGGAAATATTAGAATAAATATAGCTAAAAATACCTGAAACCCACAACCTGCCTGCTCATAAAGGCAATAAACAATGCACTGGTGATATGAGTATGTAACATCGATGGAAAGCCTAATAATAATTTGTTTTAAGTGCTGCCATGCAACAGAGCTTCCTGGTATCAATGGGGATGATGATTCTGGAATAGTAAAAGTACCAGATGGTGGCACTTCACTGTCAGAATTAAGGTCATTATATTTTCCAAAATGGGCAATAAGTCTACAATGAGAATATGTGGCAGTGACTATTGTCTCATAGTGTTTCTAGAAGTAAGATATGTGCATGTGTGCTTAGTCATGTCCAACTCTTTGGGACCCCGCGGACTGTAGCCTGCTGGGTTCCTCTATCCATGGGATTTTCCAGGTAAGAATGCTGGAGTGGGTTGCCATTTCCTCCTCCAAAAAACCTTCCAAACCCAGGAATTTAACCTGTGCCTCCCGCATTGCAGGCGACTTCTTTACCGCTGAGCCATCTGGGAAACTCCTTTCTTTTATTGGCGTGGGTAGCCTATCCCTTCTCCAAGGAACTTCCCAACCCAGAAATTGAACCAGGATCTCATGCATTGGAGGCGGATTCTTTCAGCTCAGTTCAGTCGCTCAGTCGTGTCCGACTCTTTGTGACCCCGTGAATCGCAGCACGCCAGGCCTCCCTGTCCATCACCAACTCCCGGAGTTCACTCAGACTCACGTCCATCGAGTCAGTGATGCCATCCAGCCATCTCATCCTCTGTCGTCCCCTTCTCCTCCTGCCCCCAATCCCTCCCAGCATCAGAGTCTTTTCCAATGAGTCAACACTTCGCATGAGGTGGCCAAAGTACTGGAGTTTCAGCTTTAGCATCATTCCTTCCAAAGAAATCCCAGGGCTGATCTCCTTTAGGATGGACTGGTTGGATCTCCTTGCAGTCCAAGGGACTCTCAAGAGTCTTCTCCAACACCACAGTTCAAAAGCATCAATTCTTCGGCGCTCAACCTTCTTCACAGTCCAACTCTCACATCCATACATGACCACTGGAAAAACCATAGCCTTGACTAGATGGACCTTTGTTGGCGAAGTAATGTCTCTGCTTTTGAATATGCTATCTAGGTTGGTCATAACTTTCCTTCCAAGGAGTAAGCGTCTTTTAATTTCATGGCTGCAGTACCACCTGCAGTGATTTTGGAGCCCAAAAAAATACAGTCTGACAATGTTTCCACTGTTTCCCCATCTATTTCCCATGAAGTGATGAGACCAGATGCCATGATCTTCGTTTTCTGAATGTTGAGCTTTAAGTCAACTTCTTCACTCTCCTCTTTCACTTTCATCAAGAAGCTTTTTAGTTCCTCTTCACTTTCTGCCATAAGGGTGGTGTCATTTGCATATCTGAGGTTATTGATATTTCTCCTGGCAATCTTGGTTCCAGCTTATGTTTCTTCCAGTCCAGCGTTTCTCATGATGTACTCTGCATATAAGTTAAATAAACAGGGTGACAATATACAGCCTTGACGTACTCCTTTTCCTATTTGAAACCAGTCTGTTGTTCCATGTCCAGTTCTAACTGTTGCTTCCTGACCTGCATACAGGATTCTTTACTAAGATATAATACCGCCAATTAGGGAGTACCTAGGAACTGGCAGAACTCTCATATTAGTTTCTGATCTATGGAGTAAGAAAGCATTGTGGAAAAAAGGATTTAGCCATTTCCATTCCTCCCTTACCCAACCAAGATGGTGAATCAGAAGAAATATCACATACTGGAAGGGATTTCAGAGATTATTGCTATCATCAATCACTAATTCCTAAGCCAGTTCATCTCACCTGTATGGCCACCACAAATCCAAATTAATTATGGTAATAATAGTGGATTAATATAGTTAGCCATGCAGTAATCTCGCTTGTAGCTGCTATTAGTATTTCAAGGTATTTTCCAATATCTTAACTGGAATATATTTATACACTTAGTATACAATTACTGATCTGGTATATATTAACATATATTCTTTCTAATTACTAGGCAATTCACTTTTATATGGCAGAGACAACCATATATACTTCTGTCTTGACTCTAGAATTATGTGAACAGTCTTACTCTCTACCATAGTATAGCTGTCAAAGGCTTGAATTGCTTTTATTTTTCTGGAAAATTTCCCTGAATATTCTCAATTAATGTCATCATGTTATATGGAACTGATAAACAAGAAGTGAGAGTACTTCAAAGGCCCTATTATAAAACAACAACAACAACAACAACAAAAACCCAGGAGCAGTTGTCCTCTAGAAAAGGTGAATTGCTATTGAAACTCTAACTAATATTCCACCTTGGCATCAACATCATGTGAGGACGTCCTTTAGGATATAGTCCAGGTGCATAACAACAGCCACAATGTGGTAGTGTTTCAATAGGTGAAATGTACAGGTCTGGAAATCAAGAACTAGAAATATGATGGCACCCCCCTCACAATGACTTTAAATATTTCACTTATGGAATTTGTATTTACTAATCTGTCACATTAGAGATCCTGGTTTCCAAGAAGGAAATATTTCTTCCAGATACACAATAAAGGTCACTATGTCCATAGAACTTGAAGTGACAGCTACTACTTGACTACCTTGAGCTCTTCATATCAACAGTACAAAGGGCAGGAAATAAATGCTAGTGGAAGTAATCAACTCTGATCACCATGACAATATTGGGATGCTGCTACACAGTGGGGGGATAGGGTTAGTGTGTATGGATTCCACAAATTTCTTGGTGCTTTCATTCCCAATGATAGTGGCAACTGGGCATTTAAAGCAATGATAACCCAACAAAGACAATATAACTAAGGGCCTTTTAGTTATCCTTCTGGTGTAAAGGTCTGTGTCATCCTACTAGGCATGAATCCAAGACCAGCTTGGCTGAAGGAGTGGGAGGTGGAGGAGGGAGACAGTAACTCAGTTAAGGTCTCAAGGTCAATGGTAATAGTCTTGCAGCGTGTTTCACTAACCCTCTGAATATTAAAGTTTTCCCAAAAATAGCTGGTTTCTACCTAGGAAGAAACTCTGACCTATTAAACTTGTATCTCCATTCACTAGGAAGAATCAAGATCACCATATTCTCACAAAATGGAGCCTCATCAGCTATTTTGGAGGCTTAAAATGGAGGAACCAGCAAATTAATTCTTTTCTTCCCAAAGATATTCTGACTTGAGATGAACTTTATATAGCTTCCAGGTGAATGTTACAAAGACTGATTGTTGGCTTTTAGTGCCATCTCGGTAGTTATGGTGTAATGTGTCATCTTGGGTCAGCTCAAAAACATTTTCTGAAATTCCCTTCCCTCTGTTTCTGGTTGCATGTGTGCATGCATGCTCAGTCATGTCCTACTCTTTGCGACCCCATCATGTCTTACTCGTTGGTGACTTTAGCTGTCAAAATTCCTCTGTCCATGGGATATTCTAGGCAGAATATTGGAGTGCATTGCCATTTCCTTCTCTAGAGGATCTTCTGACCCAGAGATTGAATCTGCATCTCTTCGGTTCAGTTCAGTTCAGTCGATCAGTTGTGTCTGACCCTTTGTGACCCTATGGACTGCAGCATACCAGGCCTCCCTGTCCATCACCAACTCCCGGAATTTACCCAAAACCATTGACTATGCCAAAGCCTTTGAGTGTGTGGATCACAATAAACTGTGGAAAATTCTGAAAGAGATGGGAATACTAGACCACCTGACATGCCTCTTGAGAAGCCTATATGCAGGTCAGGAAGCAACAGTTAGAACTGAACATGGAACAACAGACTGGTTTCAAATAGGAAAAGCAGTATGTCAAGGTTGTATATTGTCACCTTGCTTATTTAACTTCTATGCAGAGTACATCATGAGAAATGCTGGGCTGGAAGAAGCACAAGCTGGAATCAAGATTGCCAGGAGAAATATCAATAACCTCATATATGCAGATGACACCACCCTTATAGCAGAAAATGAAGAAGAACTAAAGAGCCTCTTGATGAAAGTGAAAGAGGAGAGTGAAGAAGTTGGCTTAAAGCTCAACATTCAGCAAGCTAAGATCATGGCATCTGGTCCCATCACTTCATGGCAAATAGAAGAGGAAACAGTGGAAACAGTGGCTGACTTTATTTTGGTGGCTCCAAAATCACAGATGGTGATTGCAGCCATGAAATTAAAAGACACTTACTTCTTGGAAGGAAAGTTATGACCAACCTAGATAGCATATTCAAAAGCAGAGACATTACTTTGCCAACAGAAGTCTGTCTAGTCAAGGCTATGGTTTTTCCAGTGGTTATGTATGGATGTGAGAGTTGGACTAAGAAAGCTGAGCACCAAAGAATTGATGCTTTTGAACTGTGGGGTTGGAGAAGACTCTTGAGAGTCCCTTGGACTGCAAGGACATCCAACCAGTCCATTCTAAAGGAGATCTGTCCTGGGTGTTCTTTGGAAGGACTGATGTTAAAGCTGAAACTCCAGTACTTTGGCCACTTCGTGCGAAGAGTTGACTTTCTGGAAAAGACTCTGATGCTGGGAGGGATTGGGGGCAGGAGGAGAAGGGGACAACAGAGGATGAGATGGCTGGATGGCATCACCGACTCGATGGACATGGGTTTGGGTGGACTCTGGGAGTTGGTGATGGACAGGGAGGCCTGGTGTGCTGTGGTTCATGGGGTCACAAAGAGTCAGACACGACTGAGTGACTGAACTGAAATGAACTGAACTGATGTCTATTGAGTCAGTGATGCCATCCAACCACCTCATCCTCTGTCATCCCTTTCTCCTCCAACCTTCAATCTTTCCCAGCATCAGGCTCTTTTCTGATGAGTCAGTTCTTCACATCAGGTGGCCAAAGTATTGGAACTTTAGCTTCAACATCAGTCCCTCCAATGAACACTCAGGTCTGATCTCCTTTACAATGGATGATTGGATCTCCTTGCAGTTCAAGGGACTCTCAAAAGTCTTCTCTAACACCACAGTTCAAAAGCATCAGTTCTTCGGTGGTCAGCTTTCTTTATAGTCCAACTCTCACATCCATACGTGACTACTAGAAAAACCATAGCCTTGACTAGATGGACCTTGTTGGCAAAGTAATGTGTCTGCTTTTTAATATGCTGTCTATGTTAGTCATAGCTTCTCTTGCAAGGAGAAAGTATCTTTTAATTTCATGGCTGCAGTCACCATTTGAGGTGATCTTGGAGCCCCCCAAAATAAGGTCTGCCACTGTTTCTACTGTTTCTCCATCTATTTCATGAAGTGATGGGACTGGATTCCATGATCTTAGTTTTCTGAATGTTGAGCTTTAAGCCAACTTTTTCACTCTCCTCTTTCAGTTTCATCAAGAGGCTCTTTAGTTCTCCTTCACTTCCTGCCATAAGGGTGGTGTCATCTGCATATCTGAGGTTATTGATATTTCTCCCGGCAATCTTGATTCCAGCTTGTGCTTCTTCCAGCCCAGCATTTCTCATGATGTACTCTGCATAGAAGTTAAATAAGCAGGATGACAATATACAGCCTTGACATACTTCTTTTCCTATTTGGAACTAGTCGTTCCATGTCCAGTTCTAACTGTTGCTTCCTGACCTGCATACAGGTTTCTCAAGAGGCAGATCAGGTGGTCTGGTATTCCCATCTCTTTCAGAATTTTCCACAGTTTATTGTGATCCACATAGTCAAAATTTGGCATAATCAATAAAGCAGAAATAGATGTTTTTCTCGAACTCTTGCTTTTTCAATGATCCATCCAGCAGATGTTGGCAATTTGATCCCTGGTTCCTCTGCCTGGGCTAGCCAAAAGAGAAATTTGAGTAAGAATTGTTCGGATGTTCTATAGGCTTATTATATATATGTATATAGATATAGATATGTGTGTACAGCCTTTTGTATTCTGTCAATTACTGAAGAGGCTAGTGTATTAAATTTTCAAGTATAATTATGACTTTTTTCACTTCTTTAATTTTTTTAAGATTCTGCTTTATCTATTTTAAAATCATTACTAGGTGGATACACATTTATAATTGTTATGCAGTTCTAATAAATAGCTTCTTAAAACATTTTAACAATTCTGGTAGGTATGTAGTCATGTCATGTTGTGCCTTCAATTTGTATTTTCCTATGACTAGTGATGTTGACCATCTTCTCATGTGTTTATTTGCCATCTGTATGTCCTCTTCAATGCAATATCTGTCATGCCTTTTGCACATTTCCAGTTGGATTTTTTTTTCCATTTTTAGTCTTATCCAAGTCTTAGTGAATGCTTTTTTATCTTCTCCATAATATAACAGAACAATCTTGTGAAGTATTGTCCAAGACTATTTCTCATCCACCTGTCTTC
Organism: Bubalus kerabau; assembly: GCF_029407905.1. Taxonomy (NCBI): domain Eukaryota; kingdom Metazoa; phylum Chordata; class Mammalia; order Artiodactyla; family Bovidae; genus Bubalus; species Bubalus kerabau. Next base: position 66,353,509 of record NC_073629.1, on the reverse strand, counting down.
CTTGCAGGGAATTTCTTGTCTATTGGGAGGGGGAAGGGCTACAGAAAGGCAGTGTCTCATTCTTCTCCCTGCTTGTGGTGAGACATGGGACCTCCCACCCCACCACCCCTCCCCAGTGTAGCCTGTAAAACCACCGGTTAACTGCATGGCTGAGTAATATACTAATTGTGCTGTCATCTGGCCACTAAGCCCCATGACATTCTGTGGGATTAGGGTCACAGGTAGCTGAAACCATGCTAATCTTACTTCTGCTTTACTTTGTGTAAGTAATAAACTGTCTAAATTCATTTAGGGTCTTTGTTTTTTGCTGACTGAACATATGGAAATGTAGCAATCCAGCCTAGCAGCTGCTACCAACTGCTAGTCAGGAGCTGCTTAACCACTTGACAATATTCATTAACCTTCTATACAAACACCATTTCTCTTATCTATAAATGCCTTTGCTACATTTATCTCCCTGCCAATGTTCTTGCCTCCTGCAAATCTCTGTCTTACTTGAAAGTAAAGTAGTTTTTCTAAATGCAAACCCAGTATTGTTTCCCCAGTTAAATTTTTTCAACTGATGGATAAAGTGAAACATTTTACCATGTCTTAGACAATTCAGGTTGCTATAACAGAATATCATAAACTGGGTGGCTTATAAACAACCTGAATTATTTCTTAGGTTTTGGAGACTGAGAAGTCCAAGATTAAGATGCTGGCAAATCAACAATGTCTGTTTAGGGCCCACTTCCTGGTTCAGAGTCTTCTTGCTTGGTTTCCAGGTGGCAAAAGAAATGAAAGTTCAATTAAATATTTGATAAGGGCATTAATTTCAATCAGAGGCTTAGATGCTGCAGTGGTAAAGAACATGCCTGCCAATGCAGGAGACACAAGAGACACGGATTCAATCCCCAGAAGTAGGAAATAGCAATCCACTTCAGTATTATTCCCTGGAAAATTCCATGGACAGAGGAGCCTGGTGAACTGCAGTCCACATGGTCATGAAGAGCTGGACACAACTGAGCAACTGCACACACACAGTTCATTCATGATGTCTCCAACCCTCATGACTTCATCGCCTCTCAAAGGCCACATCTTCATTAGGATTGCAACATACGAATTTCTGTGGGGACACATTCAGTCCATAATTCTGTGCCTTACAATGACTTCCAGGATTTGCCTTTTGACTACTTTGCCGCTTTTTAAAAATTTTCCACAGCTTGTTGTATGATTCACACAATCAAAGCTTTAGCATAGTCAGTGAAGCAGAAGTAGATATTTTTCTGGGATTCTCTTGCTCTTTCTATGATCCAAAGGATGTTGGCAATTTGATCTCTGGCTTCTCTGCCTCTTTAAAATCCTGCTTGTACATCTGGAATTCTTGGTTTATATACTGTTGAGGTCTAACTTGGAGGATTTTGAGCATGAACTTGCTAGTGTGTGAAATGAGTGCAAGTGTACAGTAGTTTGAACATTCTTTGGCATTGCCCTTCTCTGGGATTGGAAAGAAAATCGACCTTTACCAGTCAAGTGGCCAATGCTGAGTTTTCCAAATTTGCTGGCCTAATGAATGCATCACTTTAATAGCATCATCTTTTAGGATTTGAAATAGCTCAGCTGGAGTTCCATCACCTCCACTAGCTTTGATTGCAGCAATACTTCCTAAGGCCCTCTTGATACTGAAATCCAACATGTCTGGCTCTAGGTGAGTGATCACACCATGGTGGTTTTCCAGGTCATTAAGATCCTTTTGTACAGTTCGTCTGTGTATTCTTGCCACCTCTTCTTAATATCTTCTGCTTCTGTTAGGTCCTTTATCGTGCCTATCTTTGCATGAAATGTTCCCTTGGTATCTCTAACTTTCATGAAGAGATCCCTAGTCTTTCCCATTCTATTGTTTTCCTCTATTTCTTTGCACTGATCACTGAGGAATGCTTTCTTATCTCTCCTTGCTATTCTTTGAAACTCTGCATTCAAATGGGTATATCTTTCCTTTTCTCTTTTGCCTTTAGCTTCGCTTCTTTTCTCAGCTATTTATAAGGCTTCTTCAGACAATCATTTTGCCTTTTTGCATTCATCTTGTTTTGTTGTTGGGGATGGTTTTGATCACTGCCTTCTGTACAATTTTATAAACCTCTGTCCATATTTCTTCAGGCACTGCCTATCAGATCTAATCCCTGAATCTTTGACTGTGTGGGTCACAGCAAACTATGAACAATTCTTAAAGAGATGGGAATACCAGACCACCTTATCTGCCTCCTGAGAAACTTTTATGCAGGTCAAGAAGCAACAGTTAGAACTGTACACGGAACAATGGACTGGTTCCACATTGGGAAAGGAGTATATCAAGGCTGTATACTGTCACCCTGCTTGTTGAATTTATATACAGAGTACATCATGCAAAATTCTGGGCTGGATGAAGTACAAGCTAGAATCAGGATTGCTGGGAGAAATATCAATACCTCAGATATGCTGATGACACCACCCTTATGGCAGAAAGCAAAGAGGAACTAAAGAGCCTCTTGATGAAGGTGAAACAAGAGAGCTGGCTTGAAACTCAACATTCAAAAAACTAAGATCCTGGCATCTGGTCCTATCAGATCAGATCAGATCAGATCAGTCGCTCAGTCATGTCTGACTCTTTGTGATCCCATGAATCACAGCACGCCAGGCCTCCTTGTCCATCACCAACTCCCGGAGTTCACTCAGACTCACGTCCATCGAGTCAGTGATGCCATCCAGCCATCTCATCCTCTGTCGTCCCCTTCTCCTCCTGCCCCTAATCCCTCCCAGCATCAGAGTCTTTTCCAATGAGTCAACTCTTCGCATGAGGTGGTCAAAGTACTGGACTTTCAGCTTTAGCATCATTCCTTCCAAAGAAATCCCAGGGCTGATCTCCTTCAGAATGGACTGGTTGGATCTCCTTGCAGTTCAAGGGACTCTCAAGAGTCTTCTCCAACACCACAGTCCAAAAGCATCAATTCTTCGGTGCTCAGCCTTCTTCACAGTCCAACTCTCACAACCATACATGACCACAGGAAAAACCATAGCCTTGACTAGACGAACCTTTGTTGGCAAAGTAATGTCTCTGCTTTTGAATATGCTATCTAGGTTGGTCATAACTTTCCTTCCAAGGAGTAAGCGTCTTTTAATTTCATGGCTGCAGTCACCATCTGCAGTGATTTTGGAGCCCAGAAAAATAAAGTCTGACACTGTTTCCACTGTTTCCCCATCTATTTCCCATGAAGTGATGGGACCAGATGCCATGATCTTCGTTTTCTGAATGTTGAGCTTTAAGCCAACTTTTTCACTCTCCACTTTCACTTTCATCAAGAGGTTTTGAGTTCCTCTTCACTTTCTGCCATAAGGGTGGTGTCATCTGCATATCTGAGGTTACTGATATTTCTCCTGGCAATCTTGATTCCAGCTTGTGCTTCCTCCAGTCCAGCGTTTCTCATGATGTACTCTGCATATAAGTTAAATAAACAGGGTGACAATATACAGCCTTGATGTTCTCCTTTTCCTATTTGAAACCAGTCTGTTGTTCCATGTCCAGTTCTAAATGTTGCTTCCTGACCTGCATACAGATTTCTCAAGAGGCAGATCAGGTGGTCTGGTATTCCCATCTCTTTCAGAATTTTCCACAGTTTATTGTGATCCACACAGTCAAAGGCTTTGGCATAGTCAATAAAGCAGAAATAGATGTTTTTCTGGAACTCTCTTTCTTTTTCCATGATCCAGCAGATGTTGGCAATTTGATATCTGGTTCCTCTGCGTTTTCTAAAACCAGCTTGAACATCAGGAAGTTCACGGTTCACATATTGCTGAAGCCTGGCTTGGAGAATTTTGAGCATTACTTTACTAGCGTGTGAGATGAGTGCAATTGTGCAGTAGTATGAGCATTCTTTGGCATTGCCTTTCTTTGGAATTGGAATGAAAACTGACCTTTTCCAGTCCTGTGGCCACTGCTGAGTTTTCCAAATTTGCCAGTCCTATCAATTCATGGCAAATAAATGGGAAAACAATGAAAACCTTGAGAGAATTTATTTTCTTGGTCTCCAAAATCACTCTGGTAGGTGACTGCAGCCATGAAATTAAAAGACACTTGCTCCTTGGAAGAAAAGCTATGACAAACATAGACAGCATATTAAAAAGCAGAAACATGAATGTTCCATAAAGGTTCATATAGTCAAAGCTATGGTTTTTCCAGTAGTCATGTATGGATATGAAAGTTGGGCCATTAAGAAAGCTGAATGTCAAAGAATTGATGCTTTTGAACTGTGGCATTGGAGAAGACTCTTGAGAATCCCTTGGCCTGCAAGGAGATCCAACCAGTCAATCCTCAAAGAAATCAGTCCTGAATATTCATTGGAAGGACTGATGTTGAAGCTGAAACTCCCAAACTGTGGCCACTTGATGTGAAGAGCCTACTCATTGGAAAAGAGCCTGATGCTGGGAAAGTTTGAAGGCAGGAGGAGAAGGGGACAATAGAGGATGAGATCGTTGGACGGCATCACTGACTCAATGGACCTGAGTTTGAGCAAGCTCTGGGAGATGGTGAAGGAAAGGGAGGTCTGGTGTGCTGCAGTCCATGGAGTCTCAAAGAGTTGGACATGACCGAGCAACTGAACAACAAACAACATTTGCCACAGGAGAGGAGGATTTGAACCTTGGGTTGGGGAGATACCCTGGTGGAGGAAATAGCAATCCACTCTATTTTTCTTGCTTGGAGGATCCCACAAACAGAATTGCCTGGCAGGCTACAGTCCATGGGGTTGCAAGAGTCATACATGACTGAGAAACTGAGCATGAGCTTGAGCCACCTCACATTTTCCTTTTACAGTTTAAATTCTAGTGGAGTTGAATATATTCTCAATTTTGGAGGCAAGATACTTATGTCAGATTTTAGGTTTTGAACATGTTTAGTCCTTACCAATCCTGAGCCAAAATATGGCAGCAAGACATGAAGCTGGGCAGAAAGGCACAACAATATTGGATTCGCTTGGAAAACTGCAGTCTTGCCTTGTTTATCTGACTTAATGAGGTGACTGTATATTTCTAAAATATATTCAGCAACTCATGATTTTCGTGCAACAAATATCACACTTATTTATTAATGGGCTACAGGAGACTTCAAGTTCAGAGCCACATCTTATTTTATTTCCAGGAAAAACAATGACTTGTTCACTTCTCCAATTTTATAAAACCTCAGGAATGATTACAGGGAGCTGATTTAAAAACATTTTGATTAAGTAGTATGTTCAACGTTATTAAATGGCTTTAAGACTAATTAGGACCTATCTGATCCAGCACTTTGCTGCAGTTTTGAAAAGCGAGCAAATGATTATGTTGATATGGGTTAGCATAAAAGTCTAGACTGCATATGAAATGTTTCTTTTTTTTCTTTGAAACTATATTCTCTGCTTCTTCCACCTTCCTCAAACTCTAAAAACTAGATAGGCCTTTGTAATTTTCTATTTTTTTTTCAATACATGATTTGTTGTTGTTTAGCTACTGAATTGTGACTGACTCTTATGTGACCCCATAGACTGTAGCCTGCCTGGCTCCTCAGTCCATGGGATTTCCCAGGCAAGAATACTGAAATAGGTTACCATTTCCTTCTCTGGGGATTTTTTTGATACCCCAAAATTAAAACAAGAATGAGGTTATCAACTAATTTACCCTTGATGGACTATCCCTTAATAGGAAACTCACAAAGATAGGAAGGCTAACGTTATGTAAAAGTCAAGAGATCTTGAAGAGTGATGTTTAGAGGTTAAGATGTTATTTTAACACTTGTGAGGGAAAATATGATCCTTCTTAGTGATAAGGAAGACATTTGTGACTCACCCACTTTAATACATTTAAAGTGCATCTGGTACTTGGCAGGGTTGGTTGAAGTAAAAATAAGAGTGCAGGGAGCATAAATGTGGAAGAATGAATGCAGTATGCTTTGAATTGCAAAATCCCCTCGGTAGGAAATGGAAATGCATTTTAATTATCACTTTAGAAATACTGCTTTCATGCTTGGGTTATTTGTTAAAAACATTCTCTTCAGGTAAGAGAGTTACATTAATGACTATTAAAATTCAGCAGATATTCCTGGGTACTCCTCTCACTGTATTCATGATGCTAAGTTATGATTTAGTGATATCATATGTTTAGGGCCAAAAAATGGGATTAGGAAAATTGCTTAAAGCCAGGATTGTAAATTTTCACCAGAACAATCAAGTAGGCAGCTATGGTAGATGACATTTACTTTAACTTCTGAATACATCATTAGAATGAAAATGACTTAATGCCATATCCCTAAATATATGTTCTACTGCTGAGATATGTTTCTTAAAATGAGTATACCTGTGCCAGTATACTACAGTTTAAAAAAATCAGTACATTTTACAGTCTCCATTTTTAATTTTGGTATCTGGTAACATTGATACACAGTCAAAACCTGTTGGCTAGTTTTAATTGTCATTGTGTGGGGTTAAAAGTGTTAGTTATTCAGTCATGTCAAACTCTTTTGTGACCCCATGGATTGTATCCTGCCAGGCTCCTTTGTCCATGGAATTCTCCAGGCAAGAATACTGGAGTGGGTTGTCATTCCCTTGTCCAAGGTGACATATAATTTTAATCTCTATATTTAATTTTGCACATTCTCTGCAGATTCCATTTTTTTCAAATCTCCCAAATCATTCATCAACAGAAATTGTAGTTAAAAGTGACAGCTAATGCTGTAAAGAAATAATTACATGATCACAAGGAAGTCCAGTTCAATTTCATTTAAAATATGACACTAATTGCATGCATATATTTTATCCATTTAACTTAAAAGAAAATATTGTTAGGAAATGTGTATTGCTAATCATCATGTTAGAACCCAAACTGTAACAGTAATTGACTGGTATGGAATTTGTATTTTAAAATACATGCCTTGTCTACAGTGAATGTTCCTGATTGCAATCTGACATGAAGTTCATCAACTCAGACAGTTGTCTGGGTTGCTTCTTTTAGAGGACCCTGCTGAATACTAGTGTTTCAAATTTCACGATAAAAATAATTTTATCTTATGGCCAGGTTTTAATGTCAAAAAACCAAAACATGAATTAGACAAACCATACTCATATTCTACAGAAATTTTTCTTGCAATATTATAATACTGTACAATTCCCTTTCTATTATAGAAATATGAACTATGTGAAACTTTGTTTCTCTTCCAGTAATTTTGCATTAAAATTTTGACATACGGAAGCAAGGTTTTTGTATGTCAATTTTGACTGTCACTTTGTAAGTTTGTTACCTTGATCAAATCATATTAATCCCTTCAGACATTTGCTTTCCTATTTATACTAGGAAGGGGTTGGATAAGATCTCTAATAAGATTTATTTAGTTCTCAGAAGTTATAATCTTATAACAAGGAACAATACAAAATAAAAAAAAATTATACCATAGGTACAAAATAAAAATTGTACCATAAAATTTCGTATGATTTACCATGTGATTTTAAAGAAAGTTTTCTTAGAAATTTTGTTGATGTAATGAAATTAATGAGGACAAGAGGAGAAGGTGGTGACAGAGGATGAAATGGTTGGATGGTATCACTGACTCAATGGACATGAATTTGAGCAAACTCCGGGAGATAGTGAAGGACAGGGAAGCCTGGTGTGCTGCATTCATGGGGTTGCAAAGAGGTGGATGTGACTTAGCTACTGAACAACAACAACAAAGAAATCAATGCTACTTTCTTAACATTTAATTACAATTATCGTATTAGCTTTATTTTCATTAAATAATAAAACATTACTTTTTCAGTGGAAGTATATTTTAAAGAGAAATAATAAATTTTTTTCTGAAAAACAAAAAACATGTCACAAAAATTTACCTTTTGAATGGGATCTTTCTAGAATTGATATTTTGTAAAACATAATAACATCTTGGACTAAGGACAATTGATGTCAGCAGTTGAATATGCCATCAGGTTTGACATGAGTGGAATGCGATGCTCATTTTTGCCATCTGCAGGTCACTGTGACACATGGTCAGGATGACACTAGGTGAGAGAGAGACGAGATAAGCAATTTAGCATCCAGAGGATGCTTTGTGTTCAATCAGACCTCTTTGTTCTAACTTAAATAGAGAGCTTGCTTTTACTCTAAAAAATGAAAAATCAACTAATCATCTGAAAGTGAAATGTCTTTAGAAGTGAAAGTGTTCTTTAATCTGATAATTATAAAAATGCCAATCACTGATTACTCCATATAGTTTGAAGTATTCTTTGGCTCATGTAACATGAAGTGTTTATTTTGCTATTTTTGTTCAATTTTGTTCACATTTTTATTTTAAGCATCATTCAATGGAGCAATGATTTCAATGACCTCAGCTGTCTACATGGCAGAGCAATTTGTTTCTGCTTTTATCCATGTTGAGTTAGAGTGAGGACAGAATTTCTCTTTGGATCCATGAGAACTTATTTATGTACAGTTGTAGAACAAGGGCGCTATTAACTGCAAAATAAATCCATTAAAGCCCCCAACACAGTGTTCTAGTCATTGTCAGATTTACTACACATTCAGGGTTTTTAAGTTGAATGAGCTTATTTCAAGGGTAAGTCTAAATATTTTTTCAGAAAATGAAAATGATTATACAGAGACTCTTAACCTGTTTTTCATTATCATTGGTGATTTTGTAGACAGAATCTTATTTAGCATCATTTGAACTAAGACAAGTGGTTAATTTTCTATTGTTTTAAATCACGTTGAAATTATATATATATATATTATATATAACATATATAATTGTATATATATATATACACACACACACACATGTGCGTATATGGTAACCTAAATAATATTTTGATGACTATTAATCATTTAAAGATTGGAAGCAGAAAACTCAGTTTTATAGATTTATGAATATAGTTCCTACTCAGGTTTAATTCTTATATTTAGATTTATATAATGCTTTTCCTTAAGATTTAAAATCTTTGCAGAATTATTGTCCTTTCTGGTTATTGATTTGTAGACTATTTTATAAAGTATATATTTTATAAATTATCTATTATCAAAAGCAGTATTTGGTAGTATATATATATATATATCATGTAATTTCAGTTTTTCTATATAATTTTATATATGCAAAGGGAGGTTGCAAAAAAAGTAAAGATTGGAAGCAATTTCTAATTACTAAGCCTCAGAAGAAATAACATTTAAAAAGCCCAAATTAACTTATTTGGGCTTTTTTATTCTAGTGACCTTTGAAATTAGATTATATTAGAATAACAATTTAGCAAATTGCATGCCTCAATTAAGGCTGAGGATATGAGATCAAAAAGTAGAATAAAAATTAAGCATGTTGAGTTATGTGCCAAATTTGGAAAATATTCAGTTTTATATTCTGATCATACCTAATTTTGGCTTCAGGTCTTAGATTGTTTTCCCCTAAATCATTTAAAATCAAAGAATCTGAGAGGGAGCCACATTTATTTAGAGACTTCTGCTTCCAGCTTCCTGATTGATTGGATATTATACAAACAAAATCCCTTTTTTATTTGCTATAATTTGATCCTGGGTAAATTTTAGCATGCTTATGTTTAAATGAGTGCCTGAGCTTGTAATGAAGTAAGAAAGTTAAACAGCAGATTAAATAAGAATAGTTTGCTAAAACCAAAGCAGTATGCATTAAGCAATCAAAAGCTAGGGGATGTTCCTAAAAGCAGTGCATAATCAGGTATATAGATCTTGAAAACAAATGATATAGTACACAACATTGTAAATCAACTATATTTCAATAAAATTTTTTAAAAATGTTATAGCATGTAGAAAATGGTACATTATTCTTAGGCCCATTCAACATAGTTTTGGAAGTTTTGGCCACAGCAATCAGAGCAGAAAAAGAAATAAAAGGAATCCAAATTGGAAAAGAAAAAGAAAAATTCTCACTGTTTGCAGATAACATGATCCTCTACATAGAAAACCCTAAAGACTGCACCAGAAAATTACTAGAACTAATCAATGACTATAGTAAAGTTGCAGGATATAAAATCAACACACAGAAATCCCTTGCATTCCTATACACTAATAATGAGAAAATAGAAAGAAAAATTAAGGAAACAATTCCATTCATCATTGCAACGAAAAGAATAAAATACTTAGGAATATATTACCTAAAGAAACTAAAGACCTATATATTGAAAACTATAAAACACTGCTGAAAGAAATCAAAGAGGACACTAAGATGGAGAAATATACCATGTTCATGGATTGGAAGAATCAATATAGTGAAAATGAGTATACTACCCAAAGCAATTTAGAGATTCAATGCAATCCCTATCAAGCTACCAACGGTATTCTTCACAGAGCTAGAACAAATAATTTCACAGTTTGTATGGAAATACAAAAAACCTCTAATAGCCAAAGCAATCTTGAGAAAGAAAAATGGAACTGGAGGAATCAACCTGCCTGACTTCAGGCTCTACTACAAAGCCACAGTTATCAGGACAGTATGGTACTGGCACAAAGACAGAAATATAGATCAATGGAACAAAATAGAAAGCCCAGAGATAAATCCACACACATATGGACACCTAATCTTTGACAAAGGAGGTGAAAATATACAATGGATTAAAGACAATCTCTTTAACAAGTGGTGCTGGGAAAACTGGTCAACCACTTGGAAAAGAATGAAACTAGAACACTTTCTAACACCATACACAAAAATAAACTTAAAATGGATTAAAGATCTAAACCTAAGACCACAAACTATAAAACTTCTAGAGGAGAACATAGGCAAAACACTCTCCGACATACATCACAGCAGGATCCTCTATGACCCACCTCCCAGAATATTGGAAATAAAAGCAAAAATAAACAAATGGGACCTAATTAACCTTAAAAGCTTCTGCACAGCAAAGGAAACTATAAGCAAGGTGAAAAGACAGACTTCAGAATGGGAGAAAATAATAGCAAATGAAGCAACCGACAAACAACTAATCTCAAAAATATACAAGCAACTCCTACAGCTCAACTCCAGAAAAATAAATGACCCAGTCAAAAATGGGCCAAAGAACTAAATAGGCATCTCTCCAAAGAAGACATATAGATGGCTAACAAACACATGAAAAGATGCTCAACATCACTCATTATCAGAGAAATGCAAATCAAAACCACTATGAGGTATTATTTCACGCCAGTCAGAATGGCTGCAATCCAAAAATCTACAAGCAATAAATGCTGGAGAGGGTGTGGAGAAAAGGGAACCCTCTTACACTGTTGGTGGGAATGCAAACTAGTACAGCCACTATGAAGAACAGTGCGGAGATTCCTTAAAAAACTGGAAATAGACCTGCCTTATGATCCAGCAATCCCACTGCTGGGCATACACACTGAGGAAACCAGAATTGAAAGAGACATGTGTATCCCAATGTTCATCGCAGCACTGTTTATAATAGCCAGGACATGGAAGCAACCTAGATGTCCATCAGCAGATGAATGGATAAGAAAGCAGTGGTACATATACACAATGGAGTATTACTCAGCCATTAAAAAGAATGCATTTGAGTCAGTTCTAATGAGGTGGATGAAACTGGAGCCTATTATACAGAGTGAAGTAAGCCAGAAAGAAAAACACCAATACAGTATACTAACACATATATAAGGAATTTAGAAAGATGGTAACAATAACCCTGTGTACGAGACAGCAAAAGAGACACTGATGTATAGAACAGTCTTTTGGACTCTGTGGGAGAGGGAGAGGGTGAGATGATTTGGGAGAATGGCATTGAAACCTGTATAATATCATATATGAAACGAGTTGCCAGTCCAGGTTTGATGCACGATACTGGATGCTTGGGGCTGGTGCACTGGGATGACCCAGAGGGATGGTATGGGGAGGGAGGTGGGAGGAGGGTTCAGGATGGGGAACACATGTATACCTGTGGCAGATTCATTTCGATATATGGCAAAACCAATACAATATTGTAAAGTTAAAAAATTAAATTAAAAAAATAAAATTGAAAGAATTTTAAATTAAAAAAAAAGCAACAATTAACAAGTTGTTAATTTAACAAGTGTTAAAATCCCTTAACACTTCTTCCCACTGCATCTTGATATCACAGTCACCAAGGAATAGACAATGCAAGCAAGCACTGGATGGAAATAACCTTTACTTAACACAGGTAAAAGACAAAGCAAGGTTCAGCTGTGGTCTTCAGTACCCCATAGCCAGATGTTCTCTCCCTCAGCTGATGCAGGACAATTTGCCTACAAACACCCCTCTCAAGCCACAGTAGAAGCACCTCTTCTTTCCACAGAGGACAGATGTAACAGTGGGTTGAGCAGGTCCTATAAGATTAACACACTTAAGCAGAACAAAAGAGCCCACATTAACATAAAACATAGAAATAGTCCCATACAAGGTGCTGAGCCTAGCACAGCCCATGGGGTCTCTTCCTAAGGAAGTATTTTAGGCCCAAGGCCAAGCTTATGTGGCTGAGCAGAATTCAAAAGACTGTGCACATGAGACTGCTTTTTCTATTAAGAACAGAAGAAATATTTAAAACAATAATGATTGAGAATTTCTCCAAATTAACATCAGACACAAAACCACAGACTCAGTAAGACTCAGAGAACACCAAGCAGTCATGATGAATGCCAGAAAAGCTAACCCTGGTACTCCATTTTCAAACCATGGAAAACCAAAAATAAAGAAAAGCTCCCGATTATACAGAGTGAAGTAAGCCAGAAAGGAAAACACCAATACAGTATACTAATGCATATATATGGAATTTAGAAAGATGGTAACGATAACCCTGTATCTGAGACAGCAAAAGAGACACAGATGTATAGAACAGTCTTTTGGACTCTGTGGGAAAGGGAGTGGGGGGATGATTTGGGAGAATGGCATTGAAACATGTATAGTATCATATAAGAAACAAATCCCCAGTCCAGGTTTGATGCAGGATACAGGACTCTTGGGGCTGGTGCACTGGGATGACCCAGAGGGATGGTATGGGGAGGGAGGTGGGAAGGGGGTTCAGGATTGGGAACACATGTACACCCGTGGTGGATTCATGTTGATGTATGGCAAAACTAATACAATATTGTAAAGTAATTAGCCTCTAATTAAAATAAATAAATTTAAAAAAATTAAAAAAAAAAAGCTTTCCTAAAGAAAAGTTGAAATAAGTTGAAAAGTTGAAAGGGTGAAAATAAGAACTACATTTTTGGAGGAGGAGCCAAGATGGCGGAGGAGTAGGACGGGGAGAACACTTTCTCCCCCACAAATTCATCAAAAGAGCATTTAAACGTCGAGTAAATTCCATAAAACAACTTCTGAATGCCGGCAGAGGACATCAGGCACCCAGAAAAGCAGCCCAACTCTTCGAAAGGAGGTAGGAAAAAATATAAAAGACAAAAAAAGAGACAAAAGAGGGAGGGACGGAGTTCCGTCCCGGGAAGGGAGTCTTAAAAAGAGAGAAGTTTCCAAACACCAGGAAACCCTCTCACTGCCGAATCTGTGCCGAGCTTTGGAAGCACAGAGGGCAACATAAAAGGGAGGGGAAAAAAAATAAACAATTAAAAATCGCGGATTGTGAGCCCTACGGTAACTCCCCCAGCGGAGAAGCAGCGCAGACGCCTGCACACGGCATTAGCAAGCGGGGGCTGGGCAGGGAAGCGCGGCGCGGGCTGTGTCCCTTAGAGTAAGAATCGGCCGGAATGTCCTGAGCGCTATCTGAGCGAAATAATTTGGGCTAGCAAACCAGACTGTGGGATATCTACCACGCGAAAAGCCAGGCCTAACCTAAGACACCGCCAGGCCCGCGCACGGAACAAAGGACTGAACAGAGATAGCCGGCTGCAGACCTTCCCCCTCCGGTGACAGGCAGCCAGAGCCGTAAGGGGGCAATCGCAGCCCCAGAGAGACACTATCTATAAAACTGTAAGCAGGCTTCTTTGCTAACTAAAACTTCTTGAGGGTCTGGACGGTCAACATCTGCCTGAGAAGGTGCGCCGGTTTTACACCCAGATAACCGAGTGGCGGGGAGGCGATAAGTCGCAGCATTGGCGCCGCCAAACACCTCATCACCTGAGCTGCTCGGAGCTGGGAAGAACACAAAACGCAGGCCCAACCGAGTCTGCGCCTCTGAGGACTACCCGAGTGCCTGAACCTGAGCGGCTTGGACCTGGGAGCTCAGCCCAGGGCCGGCCTCTGATTGTTCCCGGCGGAACAACCTAGAGCCCAAGCAGTGTGGGCAGGGAGGCTACACGCGCCGTGAGCGGGGGCAGACCCAGTGTGGCTGAGGCACTGCGAGCGCACGCCAGTGTTATCTGTTTGCAGCATCCCTCCCTCCCTCCCCACAGCGCGGCTGAACAAGTGAGCCTAAATTAAAAAAAAAAAAAAAAATAGTGTCCTCAACCATCCCCTTTGTGTCAGGGCGGGAACCAGACACTGAAGAGACCAGCAAACAGAAGAAGCTATAACAGAGGGAAACGCCTTGGAAGCTACAGGCCATAGATTAAAACCCTGTGGTTACTACGGATTACATAGGAAGGGGCCTATAGATCTTGAGAAATATAAGTCGGACTAAGGAACTGCCAAAAATGAACTGAACCCACAATACTCACACCAAAACCAGAGAAAGACCTAGATATATTTTTACTATTTTTACGATCAATCTTTCTTTCCTTTTTTTTTAAAAAATTTTTTAAGTCCTCTATTGTCCTTTAATTTTCACTTTTATAACTATTACTTTGCAAAAAAAAAAAAATACCCTATTTTTTTTTTCTTCTTCAGCAAACTTCATATATATATTTTATAATTTTTTGACCGTGGTTTTTTTTTTTTTTTTCTTTTTTCTTTTTCTTCTTTTCTTTAACATTGTATTTTTGAAATTCCAAATTCTACTCTAGATTTTTAATTTTAGCCTTTTGATATATGTTATCAATTTTGTACCTATAGTTTTTTTCATAATTTCTGTGACTTTTTTTTCCCTCTGTTTCTTTCTTTTCTTCTTTTATATAACATCGTATATCTGCAATTCCAAACTCTACTCAAGATTTTTAATTTATGCTTTTTGGTATTTGATATCAATTTTGTACCTGTATTTTCTTTATAATTTTTGCGACATTGTTTTTGTTGGTTTGTTTGTTTTCTCTCTTTATTTTTCTTCTTCTTCTTCTTTTTTTTTTTTTTAACGTTGTATTTTTGAAATTCCAAACTCTACTCTAGATTTTTAATTTTTGCTGTTTGGTATTAGTTATCAGTTTTGTACCTGCAGTTTCTTTATTACTTTCACGACCTTGTTTGTTTTTCTTTATTCGTTTTTTCTCTCTTTCTTTTCCTTCTTCTTTTCGTTAACATCGCATTTTTGAAATTCCAAACTCTACTCTAGATTTCTAATTTTTGTTTTTATGTATTTGTTACCAATTTTGTACCTTTAAGAACCCAATCTTCAGGACCCATTTTTCACTAGAGTACGAGATTACTGGCTTGACTGCTCTCTCTCCCTTTGGACTCTCCATTTTCTCCACCAGGTCACCTGTATCTCCTCCCTAACCCCTCTCTACTCTACCCAACTCTGTGAATTTCTGTGTGTTCCAGACGGTGGAGAACACTTAAGGAACTGATTACTGGCTGGATCTGTCTCCCTCCTTTTCATTTCCCCCTTTTATCCTTCTGGCCACCTCTGTCTCCTGCCTCCTTCTTCTCTTCCCTGTATAACTCCGTGAACATCTCTGAGCGGTCCAGTTGTGGAGTGCACACAAGGAAGTGACTACTGGCTAGCCCACTCTCTCCACTACTGATTCCACCTCATCTCGTTTGGGTCACCTCTAACTCCCTCCTCCCTCTTCTCTTCTCCATGTAACGCTGTGAACCTCTCTGAGTGACCCTCACAGTAGAGAAACTTTTCATCTTTAACGTAGATGTTTTATCAGTGGTGCTGAACAGAAGGAGAAGTTTTGAAACTACTGTAAAATTAAGACCGATAACTGGAAGTAGGAGGCTTAAGTCCAAACCCTGACTCCAGGGAACTCCTGGCTCCAAGGAACATTAATTGACAGGAGCTCATCAAACGCCTCCATACCGACACTGAAACCAAGCACCACACAAGGGCCAACAAGTTCCAGGGAAAGACATAACAAGCAAATTCTCCAGCAACAAAGGAACACAGCCCTGAGCTTCAAGATACAGGCTGCCCAAAGTCACCCCAAAACCATAGACATCTCATAACTCATTACTGGACATTTCATTACACTCCAGAGAGAAGAAATACAGCTCCATCCACCAGAACATCGACACAAGCTTCCCTAACCAGGAAACCTTGACAAGCCACCTGTACAAACCCACACACAGCAAGGAAACGCCACAATAAAGAGAACTCCACAAACTGCCAGAATACAGAAAGGACACCCCAAACTCAGCAATTTAAACAAGATGAAGAGACAGAGAAATACCCAGCAGATAAAGGAACAGGATAAATGCCCACCAAACCAAACCAAAGAGGAAGAGATAGGGAATCTACCTGATAAAGAATTCCGAATAATGATAGTGAAATTGATCCAAAATCTTGAAATTAAAATGGAATCACAGATAAATAGCCTGGAGGCAAGGATTGAGAAGATGCAAGAAAGGTTTAACAAGGACTTAGAAGAAATAAAAAAGAGTCAATATATAATGAATAATGCAATAAGTGAAATTAAAAACACCCTGGAGGCAACAAATAGTAGAATAACAGAGGCAGAAGATAGGATTAGTGAATTAGAAGATAGAATGGTAGAAATAAATGAATCAGAGAGGACAAAAGAAAAACGAATTAAAAGAAATGAGGACAATCTCAGAGACCTCCAGGACAATATTAAACGCTACAACATTCGAATCATAGGGGTCCCAGAAGAAGAAGACAAAAAGAAAGACCATGAGAAAATACTTGAGGAGATAATAGTTGAAAACTTCCCTAAAATGGGGAAGGAAATAATCACCCAAGTCCAAGAAACCCAGAGAGTCCCAAACAGGATAAACCCAAGGCGAAACACCCCAAGACACATATTAATCAAATTAACAAAGATCAAACACAAAGAACAAATATTAAAAGCAGCAAGGGAAAAACAACAAATAACACACAAGGGAATTCCCATAAGGATAACAGCTGATCTTTCAATAGAAACTCTTCAAGCCAGGAGGGAATGGCAAGACATACTTAAAATGATGAAAGAAAATAACCTACAGCCCAGATTATTGTACCCAGCAAGGATCTCATTCAAGTATGAAGGAGAAATCAAAAGCTTTTCAGACAAGCAAAAGCTGAGAGAATTCTGCACCACCAAACCAGCTCTCCAACAAATACTAAAGGATATTCTCTAGACAGGAAACACAAAAACGGTGTATAAATTCGAACCCAAAACAATAAAGTAAATGGCAACGGGGTCATACTTATCAGTAATTACCTTAAACGTAAATGGGTTGAATGCCCCAACCAAAAGACAAAGACTGGCTGAATGGATACAAAAACAAGACCCTTGCATATGTTGTCTACAAGAGACCCACCTCAAAACAGGGGACACATACAGACTGAAAGTGAAGGGCTGGAAAAAGATTTTCCATGTGAATAGGGACCAAAAGAAAGCAGGAGTAGCAATACTCATATCAGATAAAATAGACTTTAAAACAAAGACTGTGAAAAGAGACAAAGATGGTCACTACATAATGATCAAAGGATCAATCCAAGAAGAAGATATAACAATTATAAATATATATGCACCCAACACGGGAGCACCGCAGTATGTAAGACAAATGCTAACAAGTATGAAAGAAGAAATTAACAATAACACAATAATAGTGGGAGACTTTAATACCCCACTCACACCTATGGATAGATCAACTAAACAGAAAATTAACAAGGAAACACGAACTTTAAACGATACAATAGACCAGTTAGACCTAATTGATATCTATAGGACATTTCATCCCAAAACAATGAATTTCACCTTCTTCTCAAGCGCACATGGAACCTTCTCCAGGATAGATCACATCCTGGGCCATAAAGCTAGCATTGGTAAATTCAAAAAAATAGAAATCATTCCAAGCATCTTTTCTGACCACAATGCAGTAAGATTAGATCTCAATTACAGGAGAAAAACTATTAAAAAATCCAACATATGGAGGCTGAACAACACGCTGCTGAATAACCAACAAATCACAGAAGAAATCAAAAAAGAAATCAAAATTTGCATAGAAACGAATGAAAATGAAAACACAACAACCCAAAACCTGTGGGACACGGTAAAAGCAGTCCTAAGGGGAAAGTTCATAGCAATACAGGCACACCTCAAGAAACAAGAAAAAAGTCAAATAAATAACCTAACTCTACACCTAAAGCAACTAGAAAAGGAAGAAATGAAGAACCCCAGGGTTAGTAGAAGGAAAGAAATCTTAAAAATTAGAGCAGAAATAAATGCAAAAGAAACAAAAGAGACCATAGCAAAAATCAACAAAACCAAAAGCTGGTTCTTTGAAAGGATAAATAAAATTGACAAACCATTAGCCAGACTCATCAAGAAACAAAGGGAGAAAAATCAAATCAATAAAATTAGACATGAAAATGGAGAGATCACAACAGACAACACAGAAATACAAAGGATCATAAGAGACTACTATCAACAATTATATGCCAATAAAATGGACAACGAGGAAGAAATGGACAAATTCTTAGAAAAGTACAACTTTCCAAAACTCGATCAGGAAGAAATAGAAAATCTTAACAGACCCATCACAAGCACGGAAATTGAAACTGTAATCAAAAATCTTCCAGCAAACAAAAGCCCAGGTCCAGACGGCTTCACAGCTGAATTCTACCAAAAATTTAGAGAAGAGCTAACACCTATCCTGCTCAAACTCTTCCAGAAAATTGCAGAGGAAGGTAAACTTCCAAACTCATTCTTTGAGGCCACCATCACCCTAATACCAAAACCTGACAAAGATCCCACAAAAAAAGAAAACTACAGGCCAATATCACTGATGAACATAGATGCAAAAATCCTTAACAAAATTCTAGCAATCAGAATCCAACAACACATTAAAAAGATCATACACCATGACCAAGTGGGCTTTATCCCAGGGATGCAAGGATTGTTCAATATCCGCAAATCAATCAATGTAATACACCACATTAACAAATTGAAAAATAAAAACCATATGATTATCTCAATAGATGCAGAGAAAGCCTTTGACAAAATTCAACATCCATTTATGATGAAAACTCTCCAGAAAGCAGGAATAGAAGGAACATACCTCAACATAATCAAAGCTATATATGACAAACCCACAGCAAACATTATCCTCAATGGTGAAAAACTGAAAGCATTTCCTCTAAAGTCAGGAACAAGACAAGGGTGCCCACTTTCACCATTACTATTCAACATAGTTTTGGAAGTTTTGGCCACAGCAATCAGAGCAGAAAAAGAAATAAAAGGAATCCAAATTGGAAAAGAAGAAGTAAAGCTCTCACTGTTTGCAGATGACATGATCCTCTACATAGAAAACCCTAAAGACTCCACCAGAAAATTACTAGAACTAATCAATGACTATAGTAAAGTTGCAGGATATAAAATCAACACACAGAAATCCCTTGCATTCCTATACACTAATAATGAGAAAACAGAAATTAAGGAAACAATTCCATTCACCATTGCAATGGAAAGAATAAAATACTTAGGAATATATCTACCTAAAGAATCTAAAGACCTATATATAGAAAACTATAAAACACTGATGAAAGAAATCAAAGAGGACACTAACAGATGGAGAAATATACCATATTCATGGATTGGAAGAATCAATGTAGTGAAAATGAGTATACTACCCAAAGCAATCTATAGATTCAATGCAATCCCTATCAAGCTACCAAGAGCATTCTTCACAGAGCTAGAACAAATAATTTCAAAATTTGTATGGAAATACGGAAAACCTCGAATAGCCAAAGCGATCTTGAGAAAGAAGAATGGAACTGGAGGAATCAACCTACCTGACTTCAGGCTCTACTACAAAGCCACAGTTATCAAGACAGTATGGTACTGGCACAAAGACAGAAATATAGATCAATGGAACAAAATAGAAAGCCCAGAGATAAATCCACGCACTTATGGACACCTTATCTTCGACAAAGGAGGCAAGAATATACAATGGATTAAAGACAATCTCTTTAACAAGTGGTGCTGGGAACTCTGGTCAACCACTTGTAAAAGAATGAAACTAGAACACTTTCTAACACCATACACAAAAATAAACTCAAAATGGATTAAAGATCTAAACGTAAGGCCAGAAACTATAAAACTCCTAGAGGAGAACATAGGCAAAACACTCTCTGACATACATCACAGCAGGATCCTCTATGACCCACCTCCCAGAATATTGGAAATAAAAGCAAAAATAAACAAATGGGACCTAATTAACCTTAAAAGCTTCTGCACATCAAAGGAAACTATTAGCAAGGTGAAAAGACAGCCTTCAGAATGGGAGAAGATAATAGCAAATGAAGCAACTGACAAACAACTAATCTCGAGAATATATAAGCAACTCCTACAGCTCAACTCCAGAAAAATAAATGACCCAATCAAAAAATGGGCCAAAGAACTAAATAGACATTTCTCCAAAGAAGACATCCAGATGGCTAACAAACACATGAAAAGATGCTCAACATCACTCATTATCAGAGAAATGCAAATCAAAACCACTATGAGGTACCATTTCACACCAGTCAGAATGGCTGCGATCCAAAAGTCTACAAGTAATAAATGCTGGAGAGGGTGTGGAGAAAAGGGAACCCTCTTACACTGTTGGTGGGAATGCAAACTAGTACAGCCACTATGGAGAAGAGTGTGGAGATTCCTTAAAAAACTGGAAATAGAACTGCCTTATGATCCAGCAATCCCACTGCTGGGCATACACACTGAGGAAACCAGAAGGGAAAGAGACACGTGTACCCCAATGTTCATCGCAGCACTGTTTATAATAGCCAGGACATGGAAGCAACCTAGATGTCCATCAGCAGATGAATGGATAAGAAAGCAGTGGTACATATACACAATGGAGTATTATTCAGCCATTAAAAAGAATACATTTGAATCAGTTCTAATGAGGTGGATGAAACTGGAGCCTATTATACAGAGTGAAGTAAGCCAGAAAGAAAAACACCAATACAGTATACTAACGCATATATATGGAATTTAGAAAGATGGTAACAATAACCCTGTGTACGAGACAGCAAAAGAGACACTGATGTATAGAACAGTCTTATGGACTCTGTGGGAGAGGGAGAGGGTGGGAAGATTGGGGAGAATGGCATTGAAACATGTAAAATATCATGTATGAAATGAGTTGCCAGTCCAGGTTCGATGCACGATACTGGATGCTTGGGGCTGGTGCACTGGGACGACCCAGAGGGATGGAATGGGGAGGGAGGAGGGAGGAGGGTTCAGGATGGGGAACACATGTATACCTGTGGCGGATTAATTTTGATATTTGGCAAATCTAATACAGTTATGTAAAGTTTAAAAATAAAATAAAATTTAAAAAAAAAAAAAAAGAACTACATTTTTCTCAGAAATGATGCAAATAAAAAAGGAGGGGAATGGAATATTAAAAGTGTTGAGAGAAAATAAAAGCAACAAACGAATCAAGAATTCCGTATTCTGTGAAATTATCCTTCAAAAGTGAAGGAGAAAAGACTTTCTCAAATAAAAATTGAGGAAATTTTTTGCTAGTATACATTATAAGAAATGTTAGAAGTTATTTCGGAGAAGGCAATGGCAACCCACTCCAATACTCTTGCCTGGAAAACCCCATGGATGGAGGAACCTGGTAGACTGCAGTCCACGGGGTCACTAAGAGTTGGACACTACTGAGTGACTTCACTTTCACGCATCGGAGAAGGAAATGGCAACCCACTCCAGTGTTCTTGCCTGGAGAATCCCAGGGACGAGGGAGCCTGGTGGGCTGCCCTCTATGGGGTTGCACAGAGTTTGATAAGACTGAAGCAACTTAGCAGCAGCAGCAGCAGAAGTTATTTACAAAGAAGGAAAATGATATAGGTTAGAAATTTACAACAATATAAAGAGAGGAAAGGCAAAGGAGTAGGCATAAATAAGAAAATCTACTGTTTTTCTTATCCTTAGTTGATCTAAAAGGTAAAAGAATTTATTCAAAGTAATAATAACAACAATGTATTATATATACATGTAACTCTTCTCAAGGTGTTAAGTTATACCTGTTCCTTAAGCGGCACACAGCTGCTTTGCTTAGAAGGCATTGTCCAGATTGGAGTCATTCAAAAAGTCATAGCATCCTTTTCAGGAAATTTCTGTGGTTAACAATTTAAGCAGAACTTTCAGATGCATGCTGGACCCTCACATCAAGGAGATTGGATAGTTCATGGCCCAAATTTTCCTTGTTTTATAAAAGAAGACATTGAAAGAAGACCATTGCCCATTGATTTGGGCAAAGTCATAGAGCCTTATTTATTGAACTTGAATGACAGCAATATCTAGGCAACAACTGTGTCTTATTTATCTTGATCACCCCAGTGCCTAGTAAGTTCCTGGCACATGGTAGATATGCAATTAGTGTAAATGAATTAGTAAATAATTCAATGAATAAAAAATTAACACCTAGATTTATAGCCCTTTGGTCATTCCATTTTATTGAGAGACTTTTATTTATTTATTTTTAATTTAATTTTATTTTTTAACTTTACAATATTGTATTGGTTTTGCCATATATCGAAATGAATCCGCCACAGGTATACATGTGTTCCCCATCCTGAACCCTCCTCCCACCTCCCTTCCCATACCATCCTTCTGGGTCATCCCAGTACACCAGCCCCAAGCATCCAGTATCCTGCATGGAACTTGGACTGGTGACTCGTTTCATATATGATATTATACATATTTCAATGCCATTCTCCCAAATCATCCCACCCTTTCCCTCTCCCACAGAGTCCAAAAGACTGTTCTATACATCTGTGTCTCTTTTGCTGTCTCGGATACAGGGTTATTGTTACCATCTTTCTAAATTCCATATATATGCATTAGTATACTGTATTTAGAGACTTTTAAACTGAAAAATTTTTGAAACTTTATGTCTCTGCCATGAGCATTTATTACCATTATTCTAAAACGTTATCGCTCAGGATGCACAGTGCAGGAACACACCTGCATCAAGTTTAAAATTGCCTTGTAGCTGAATATTGTGCATAGATTTCATGCCCTTATCTTATTTTGTTATTTCATGAAAAAAAAATGCACATTCTCAATAAACATTTCTATTTCCTTGACTTAAACTAGTATCAATTTTAACTTCATCACCTTCTTTTGCTAAGTATTCACTTGTTGACTCATTTAAGCTTATGTCTAGACATTACACAGATGCAATACTGATATCTTACCTTGATTAAATGGACAAAGAAATATATATTTATTAGTAGGTTAATATGATTACTCTTCATTTTAAGTTTCAACAAAGGTGTAGAAAGTAGTACTAAGCATATGTAATGTATGAGTTATACAAATTTCCATGGGTTTGTGATAAACTGAGTTCTGCAGATTTAAGATCTATTTTATTCTGAGTCATTTACAACTTAACACTGGCTCTGCTGCCAATCAAAATGACAACTGCAAATTCATTCATGAACTTGATCTGAGAAGAGAAATCCCTACAGATGATTTTAAGTAAAGGGAAAGTAGAGGAGAAAATTACATCTGTAGAAACTAGGTGTTATTGTCCATTATGGTTGCTAAAATTACTAGCAGTTCGTCAGAGAAGTGAGTGGAATGGATCCCAAGAACTGGCTCATAATTTGGAAGCTGAGATTAGAAACAGAAAGCTTAAGATCCATATGACAAATATGTGTGAGCTACAGCGGCACAGTTTCTCATCTAGAAACAAACAAAAAACACCTGAAAAGAAATTTTAATAGAAAACCTTGAACTTTTGGAAAATCGGCCTGTCAAACTTCATATATAATTTAAGGTAGGAGTTTTTTGATTGCCTCAGGGAGTATAAGGGCTATTGGGTTTAACTAATGAGATTTCATGGAAATAGATGAATTCAAAGGAGAATAATTGCTCTAATATTTTCACCCTTTTCCGCGCTTAAAATCAAGGAAATTACCTATCCATATATACAAGTTCCTCAGTGTGATCCTTTTAAAAATTTAGGGCAGGCATGCAGGATCTTTGATCTTCCTTGCAGTATGTGAACTCCTACTTAAGGCATGTGGGATCCAGTTCCCTGATCAGGGGCCCAACTCGTACCACCTGCATTGGGGGTTTAGACTCCCAGACACTGGATCACCAGGAAACTCTGGAGACTCTCTAATAGTGGTAGTTCTGAGGTTGCTAGATCATATATCACTGAATTGTAGGTTTAAAATTTAACATTTAATACATACAAAATAATAGGATTATATATCAGATACGTATTTGGGCTTCCCAGGTGGCTCAGTAGTAAAGAATCAAGATTCCACCTGTCAATGCAGGAGATGCAGATTTGATTCTTGGGTTGGGAAGATCCCGTGGGGTAGGAAATGGTAACCCACTCCATTATCCTTGCCTGGAAAATTCCATGGACAGAGGAGCCTGGTATGCTGCAGTCCATGGGGTTGCAAAGAGTTGGACATGACTGAGCAACTGAGCATGCCCCCTTGTACTTACCACCCTGTTCAAGAAAAGACTTGCCAGTACTGTTAAATCTCTTTCACAAATTTTTCCTCTACACAATCTATCTCTCCTCTAGAAGTCCTCATTATTCTAACATTGTTATTTAGCACTATAACAAATTTCTTTGTGGTTTTCTAAATATGTATGTAACCCTAAGTAATACATACTGTTGTTTTGAATACTAAATCTTAATTGGTTTCAATATGCAGCTTCATTTTTTTTTCTATTCAGCTTTGTTTGTAAGATTTATCCATATGTATTCCCACCCCTATGGTATGAAAATACCATCTATTTATCTATTCCCCTGCTATAGACATTTAAATGGTTTTGCTTTCTTTTTTTCCTGCCTTTCTTCCTTCTTTCCTGCCTTTCCTCCCTCACTGCCTTCTTCCCTCCCTCCATCCCTGTTTCCTTCCTTTCTTCTTTCCTTCTTTCATGGTGCTATTTTACACATTCTCCCAAGTGATGGCACCAATCCCCAATTCCACAGCAGTGTATGAACATTCTTGATGCTTCCCTACTTTTCTACTCTTTGAAATATGACAGCTTAATATAGCAGTTTAAAAGATTTTTGTCAATTTGATTATTATGAAGTGGTATTTCACTGCGATCCTATTTTTTCTATTTTTTGTTAGTTATGTGAAGCATCATTTCCTGTGCTTATTGACCTCTCTTTGTGAACTGTTAATGCAGTGTTTTTGTTGTTTTACTGTTTTTAAAAGTTTAAAAATATGTTTTTCAATGTATGTACTGTATATTGTACATAAGTATGAAAAAGTGAAATTGTCCATCTCTTTTGACCTCAAGAGTTGTAGCTCACCAGGCTCCTCTGTCCATGGAATTCTTTAAGCAAGAATATTGGAATAGGTAGCTATTCTCTTCACCAGGGGCTCTTCCTGACCCAGGGATAGAACCCAGGTCTCTTGCATTTCAAGCAGATTGTTAATTGTCTGAGCCACCAGGAAGCCCGTTCATAAGTTTACATGAATATAAAAATAAATAAAGTTTTTTCCCAATTTTCAGGCTCTTTTCCCACATTTGTGATTTTTTTTTTAATGAAAATAACTTTACATTTTAATGCAATCAACATATAGGTGAACACATCACCCCTTCTCATCTCTTTTACTCTCTATATCCTAGGGAGATTTACAGTCTGTTCAAACTATAGAATCCTTACTGTGTCTCCTCCTTATGCCTTTCCTATAGCCTTCATTGTCTTGCCCTTTAGAGTACAGATTTGAAAAATCTGAACCCTAGATGAATTCAATTTTCTTTGTACTCAGCATTTACACTGGGACTCCTAACACAGTGGAGAAAAAAATCCCACAGCAATGATGCTTCACTTATTAGAACTTGGAGT
The DNA here is from genome assembly GCF_029407905.1 of Bubalus kerabau. Classification (NCBI taxonomy): domain Eukaryota; kingdom Metazoa; phylum Chordata; class Mammalia; order Artiodactyla; family Bovidae; genus Bubalus; species Bubalus kerabau. Next base: position 66,327,459 of record NC_073629.1, on the reverse strand, counting down.
CCTTTCCTTCCTTTGCTCTCCAAGGTTAACTATTTCCTGCTGCTTCTTAAATTTAAAACTCTCTTATCCATCTTCACTTATAGGCTGATAGCCCTGCTTACTTCACTAAGAAAATAAAAACAGTTGGAATAAAGATGCCACATCTTTCCTCCTTCCCAATACCCAGTGAACTTAAATAGTGTCCAGAGAGCCTTCTTCCCTCCTATAACCATACTGCACTCCTATCTAAAGCTAAACCCTCTGTGGGGTTCCCTCCCATCTCATCTGCTTGATTATATTCAAGCATTTCTCCCTTTTTCTATCTATGCACAAGTTTCCCCTTTCTATTGAACCATTACTATCATCATACACACAAGTAATAAGTTTAAGAAAGAAATTTTTCCAGATTCCACTTCCTCTTCAGCTAGCACCCATTTAGCACTCCATTTCTTATCTCCCTCTTCTGACTTAACACTCAGAAAAGTTGTATACAGTTGCTTCTCTGAGTCTCTGTTTTTATTCTCCTCTTTTTAGGTTTTTATGTTAAAAAATTCAAACATATACAAATATAGATAGAATAGGATAATGAAATTCTATATTCTTACTAAGATTTAACAATTATTTATCTTACTATCTATATCTACTTTTTTTTTCTTCTTCCACCCTTTCTTTCTTTTTCTCTCTCCCCCATTCCCTTTCTTTCTAAGCTAAAGTACATAAAAATTTCAGACACCATATTATTTTTCTTAGCCTTTGACTGCGTGGATCACAACAAACTGGAATATTATTAATGAGATGAGAATACCAGACCACATTACCTGCCTCTTGAGAAACCTGTATGCAAGACAAGAAGTAACAATTAGAACATGGACATGGAATTGGGAAAGGAGTACGTCAAGGCTGTATATTGTCACCCTGCTTACTTATATGCAGAGTACATCATGCAGAATACTGGGCTGGATGAATTACAAGCTGTAATCAAGATTTCCAGGAGAAATATCAGCACTTTAATAGCAGAAAGCAAAGAGGAACTAAAGAGCCTCTTGATGAAGGTAAAAGAGGAGAGTGAAAAAGCTGGCTTAAAACTCAACATTCAGAAAACTAAGGTCATGCATCAAATCCTATCACTTCATGACAAATAGGTGGGAAAAATTTGGAAACAGCATCAAATTTCATTTTCTTGGCCTCCAAAATCACTGTAGACAGTGACAGCAGCCATGAAATTAAAAGATGCTTGCTCCTTGGAAGAAAAGCTATGACAAACTTAGTATACTAAAAAGCAGAGACATCTCTTTGTTGACAAAGATCCCCATAGTCAAAGCTATGGTTTATCCAGTAGTCATGAATGGATATGAGAGTTGGACCATGAAGAAGGCTGAGCACCAACAAATTGATGCTTTTGAACTGTGGTGCTGGAGAAGACTCTTGAGAGTCCCTCGGACAGCAAGGAAATCAAACCAGTTAATCCTAAAGGAAACAAAACCCTGAATCTTATTGAAAGGATTGATACTGAAGCTGAAGCTCCAGTACTTTGGTCACTTGATGTGAAGAGCTGACTAATTGGAAAAGATCCTGATAATGGAAAAGATTGAGGGCATGAGAAGGGGGCAACAGAGGATGAGATGGTTGGATGGCATCACTGACTCAAAGGATATGAGTTTGAGCAAACTCTGGGAGATAGTGTAGGACAGGGAAGCCTGGCATGCTGCAGTCCATGGGGTTACAAACAGTTGGACATGACTGAGTGACTGAACAACAGCAACACTCAATTTTTTGCTTCTGTACTTAATCATGTCAGCTATTGTCAAAGTCAACTATGATCTCTACATGGCTAAGTCCAATGGTCAGTTCTAACTTCCTCTCATATTTGGCTCATCAGCACCATTTCATAAACTTAATCACCTGCCTCAATGAGACATTTCTTTCACTTGCCTTCCAGTGTATCCTGCTGCTTTGGTTTTTCTCCTATTACCCTGAACACTCTTCAGTTTCATTTGCTGGTCTCTGCCACTCCAGTACTCTTGCCTGGAAAATCCCATGGATGGAGGAGCCTGGTAGGCTGCAGTCCATGGGGTCGCAAAGAGTCGGACACGACTGAGCAAATTCCCTTTCACTTTTCACTTTCATGCAGTGGAGAAGGAAATGGCAACCCACTCCAGTGTTCTTGCCTGGAGAATCCCAGGGACGGGGGAGCCTGGCGGGCTGCCGTCTAGGGGTCACACAGAGTCGGACACGACTGAAGTGACTTAGTAGTAGTAGTAGTAGTATCTATAAATGGTAGAGGCCTTGAGATTTAGTTTCTCAAAGTTTTTTTTATTTTTTTAACTCATTCCTGGGTAATCTAATCCAATATTCTGAGTTTAAGTGCTGTCTAAATATCTAAAGATTTTCATAGTTACATATCCAAGTGAGTTCTCTTCTAAGCTTGAAATATATATATTCAGCTACTTTCTTGTCAGTATCACTAAGGTGTTTAATAGGCATGTCGACTTTAAAGTCCCAAACTGGGCTTAGAATCTTTTCATCTCTCTTAGCAAATCTCATCCTCTAAAATGGATCACTATAGCCGATAAAGTGATCCTAGAATATAGGAGAAAATGTATTAATATATTCTCTACACATAATCTTTAAGCTGCATCACATTACTCCTTAGCTCTACATGTTTTTTTATTCCCATCAGGGTAAAAGTCAAAGTCTTAAAAAGTTTGTAAGTAAGGCGAATATGTTTATCTTGGAAACCAGAACACTTTGAGGAGTAAAAGAGGACATTAAAACCCATTAAGATAATATTTTAAGATACTCGCTTATGAATGGACAAATTGAATTAATTTTATTTGTAGACATAAGATAATCATATTTAAGAATTATTTCAAAGACATTTTTTCTCCCCAAACAATCAGTGTTAAAGCAACATTTAAAACCTAAATATCTCACTTAAAAATTATTAACATAACCTGAAAAATTATTCTTGGTACATCTTTGCATACTTTAGTTGTGGCTTAGTCATAATTATCTCTAATACTATGTCACTGGTACCTCATTAAGTATATATTATAACATGAGTTTATTAGTTTCATTAAATTTTTTTCAAATAGCCTTCAAATTTGCATTATATGGCTAATTTGAAAGTGATGAATCTTTCAATGTGTTCTTGTTTGCAAGCTGTCAATAATTTCAATTTGCTAAAACTTCAGATATGAAATTTGGAAGGAAGTCCATTTGTTGAATAAGTTAACTATTTCTAGTTTCTTCTTGTTTTGAAAAAAATACATCAACATTTAGAGGATTATTTAAACAAATACCAATTATAGGACATTTGGCTTGATTGACAAAGCAGTTGTTCAAAGAGCAAAACACTTTCAAAGTATTGTTGATGTGGGCAGCAAAAGAATAAGTTGCTCTCAGAGAGAAATGTATTTGTTTGAAGATTTAAATTCTGTATTTTTAATTTACATTTATTTATTTTTGACTTTTTATTTTGTATTGGGGTTTAGCCAACCAGGTGGCACTAAAACTGCCTGCCAATGGAGGAAACCTAACAGACATGGGTTCGATCTCTGGGTCGGGAAGATCCCCTGCAGGAGGAAATGTCACCCGACTCCAGTATTCTTGCTTGAAAAATCCCATGGACAGAGAATCCTGGTAAGCTACAGTCCAGGGGGTTGTCAGGCACAACCTAGCAACTAGGCACACACACACACATGTAGCCTGAAGAGAACTAATTTCAGAGTTAATTTAGAATCTAGTACATGCAAACCTCAGTCTATTCTGACTCTTGATTAAGAGTATTCCACTCTATGCAGTGGAAATTGCTTTTCAATTTTACCATGAAAGCTATTCAAAGAAGGCTATTGCCTAAAATCATCTACTAATGGACCTATGGCCTTGGCCTTGCCTATCTAGTATAGTTTGCTATTACATTTTGCTTTAAGATTTTCTTGGTCTGACCCCATAGACTGTAGCCCACCATACTCCTCTGTTCATGGGATTTCCCAGGCAAGAATAACTGGAATGGGTTGCCATTTCTTTCTCCAGGGGACCTTCCCAACCCAGGGATCAAACCTAGGTCTCCTGCATCGCAGGCAGATTCTTTAGCATCTGAACCACCAGGGAAGCCCACTCAAGAGTGTAATTTCAGGTCCAGGTAGCTTTGCTGTGGTTAGTCTCTGATTGGACATAAGTGAGGAGAGCACATCTTTCTCTTTGATCTATGAGTCCTTGGAGACAGCAGATTTTACATCTGGGAGAATTGCTGGCACTTTTAGATGGGCTAGAAAAGATTCTAAATATCTGGCTCTACTGTTAGCTACGACAGTCCCTTGGGGTATCAACAGCAGGCTATCAGTCTGGAGGAAATTGAACCACCTGGGGGAGGGGAGGTTGCCATCAATTGTGGAGTTCAGCCTTGAGTGATGACATTTGGCAACAGGGGAGTTCTGAAAAGGGCTTATTTATGCACAGAGTGTAAGCAGCTCTGAGGATGTGTGTAAATATTTATATGGAGAGTGAATTCTGGGGAAATGGAAATTATCACAAGTAAAGGGATAGTGACTTCAATATATTATAAGCTAAGTGTAACTATACATAGCCTTTTACTTTTGCCATTGGGTCAGTGAGACGTGAGGAGGTTCTCAGTGACAGAGTAGCCATACTAAGGCAGGGCCAAGGTGGTTAAGAACTCAGAAGTTGGAAACAGGCTCATTGTGTTTTGATCCTGTCTGTGTTACATACTAGTTTTGTCTTTGTTAGTTTGGAAATGTAAATTAACCTCTTTATGCCTCATTTTTATTTTCTGCCAAACGTAGTGCCTTCCTCATTAGGGGGTTTCCCAGGTGGTGCAGTGGTAAATGAATCCACCTGCCAAAAATGCAGGAGGTGCGAGAGACTCGGGTTTGATCCCTGGGTCAGGAAGATCCCTGGAGAAGGGAACGGCAGCCCGCTCAAGTATTCTTTTTTTGTGTATGTGTGCAGCTAGTGACTGTCCCCGTATTCTGCTATATATGTGCCCCTTGTCCCATAGTCTTTTTTTTTTAATTTAATTTTATTTTTATACTTTACAAAATTGTATTAGTTTTGCCAAATATCAAAATGAATCTGCCACAGGTATACATGTGTTCCCCATCCTGAACCCTCGTCCCTCCTCCCTCCCTATACCATCCCTCTGGGTCATCCCAGTGCACTAGCCCCAAGCATCCAGTATCGTGCATCGAACCTGGACTGGCAACTCGTTTCATACATGATATTTTACATGTTTCAATGCCATTCTCCCAAATCTTCCCACCCTCTCCCTCTCCCACAGAGTCCATAAGACTGTTCTATACATCTGTGTCTCTTTTACTGTTTCGTACACAGGGTTATTGTTACCATCTTTCTAAATTCCATATATATGCATTAGTATACTGTATTGGTGTTTTTCTTTCTGGCTTACTTCACTCTGTATAATAGGCTCCAGTTTCATCCACCTCATTAGAACTGATGCAAATATATTCTTTTTAATGGCTGAGTAATACTCCATTGTGTATATGTACCACAGCTTTCTTATCCATTCATCTGCTGATGGACATCTAGGTTGCTTCCATGTCCTTGCTATTATAAACAGTGCTGCGATGAACATTGGGGTACACGTGTCTCTTTCCCTTCTGGTTTCCTCAGTGTGTATGCCCAGCAGTGGGATTGCTGGATCATAAGGCAGTTCTATTTCCAGTTTTTTAAGGAATCTCCACACTGTTCTCCATAGTGGCTGTACTAGTCTGCATTCCCACCAACAGTGTAAGAGGGTTCCCTTTTCTCCACACCCTCTCCAGCATTTATTACTTGTAGACTTTTGGATCACAGCCATTCTGACTGGTGTGAAATGATACCTCATAGTGGTTTTGATTTGCATTTCTCTGATAATGAGTGAGCAATGAGTTGAGCATCTTTTCATGTGTTTGTTAGCCGTCTGTATGTCTTCTTTGGAGAGATGCCTATTTAGTTCTTTGGCCCATTTTTTGATTGGGTCATTTATTTTTCTGGAATTGAGCTGTAGGAGTTGCTTGTATATTTTTGAGATTAGTTGTTTGTCAGTTGCTTCATTTGCTATTATTCTCTCCCATTCTGAAGGCTGTCTTTTCACCTTGCTAATAGTTTCCTTTGATGTGCAGAAGCTTTTAAGGTTAATTAGGTCCCATTTGTTTATTTTTGCTTTTATTTCCAATATTCTGGGAGGTGGGTCATAGAAGATCCTGCTGTGATGTATGTCGGAGAATGTTTTGCCTATGTTCTCTTCTAGGAGTTTTATACTTTCTGGTCTTATGTTTAGATCTTTAATCCATTTTGAGTTTATTTTTGTGTATGGTGTTTGAAAGTGTTCTAGTTTCATTCTTTTACAAGTGGTTGACCAGATTTCCCAGCACCACTTGTTAAAGAGATTGTCTTTAATCCATTGTATATTCTTGCCTCCTTTGTCAAAGATTAGGTGTCCATATGTGCATGGATTTATCTCTGGGCTTTCTATTTTGTTCCATTGATCTATATTTCTGTCTTTGTGCCAGTACCATACTGTCTTGATAACTGTGGCTTTGTAGTAGAGCCTGAAGTCAGGTAGGTTGATTCCTCCAGTTCCATTCTTCTTTCTCAAGATCGCTTTGGCTATTCGAGGTTTTCCGTATTTCCATACAAATTGTGAAATTATTTATTCTAGCTCTGTGAAGAATACTGTTGGTAGCTTGATAGGGATTGCATTGAATCTCTAAATTGCTTTGGGTAGTATACTCATTTTCACGATATTGATTCTTCCAATCCATGAACATGGTATATTTCTCCATCTATTAGTGTCCTCTTTGATTTCTTTCATCAGTGTTTTATAGTTTTCTATATATAGGTCTTTAGTTTCTTTAGGTAGATATATTCCTAAGTATTTTATTCTTTCCATTGCAATGGTGAATGGAATTGTTTCCTTAATTTCTCTTTCTGTTTTCTCATTATTAGTGTATAGGAATGCAAGGGATTTCTGTGTGTTGATTTTATATCCTGCAACTTTACTATAGTCATTGATTAGTTCTAGTAATTTTCTGGTGGAGTCTTTAGGGTTTTCTATGTAGAGGATCATGTCATCTGCAAACAGTGAGAGCTTTACTTCTTCTTTTCCAATTTGGATTCCTTTTATTTCTTTTTCTGTTCTGATTGCTGTGGCCAAAACTTCCAAAACTATGTTGAATAGTAATGGTGAAAGTGGGCACCCTTGTCTTGTTCCTGACTTTAGAGGAAATGCTTTCAATTTTTCACCATTGAGGATAATGTTTGCTGTGGGTTTGTCATATATAGCTTTTATTATGTTGAGATATGTTCCTTGTATTCCTGCTTTCTGGAGAGTTTTCATCATAAATGGATGTTGAATTTTGTCAAAGGCTTTCTCTGCATCTATTGAGATAATCATATGGTTTTTATTTTTCAATTTGTTAATGTGGTGTATTACATGGATTGATTTGCAGATATTGAAGAATACTTGCATCCCTGGGATAAAGCCCACTTGGTCATGGTGTATGATCTTTTTAATGTGCTGTTGTATTCTGATTGCTAGAATTTTGTTAAGGATTTTTGCATCTATGTTCATCAGTGATATTGGCCTGTAGTTTTCTTTTTTTGTGGGATCTTTGTCAGGTTTTGGTATTAGGGTGATGGTGGCCTCATAGAATGAGTTTGGAAGTTTACCTTCCTCTGCAATTTTCTGGAAGAGTTTGAGCAGGATAGGTGTTAGCTCTTCTCTAAATTTTTGGTAGAATTCAGCTGTGAAGCCGTCTGGACCTGGGCTTTTGTTTGCTGGAAGATTTTTGATTACAGTTTCAATTTCCGTGCTTGTGATGGGTCTGTTAAGATTTTCTATTTCTTCCTGGTCCAGTTTTGGAAAGTCGTACTTTTCTAAGAATTTGTCCATTTCTTCCTCGTTGTCCATTTTATTGGCATATAATTGTTGATAGTAGTCTCTTATGATCCTTTGTATTTCTGTGTTGTCTGTTGTGATCTCTCCATTTTCATGTCTAATTTTATTGATTTGATTTTTCTCCCTTTGTTTCTTGATGAGTCTGGCTAATGGTTTGTCAATTTTATTTATCCTTTCAAAGAACCAGCTTTTGGCTTTGTTGATTTTTGCTATGGTCTCTTTTGTTTCTTTTGCATTTATTTCTGCTCTAATTTTTAAGATTTCTTTCCTTCTACTAACCCTGGGGTTCTTCATTTCTTCCTTTTCTAGTTGCTTTAGGTGTAGAGTTAGGTTATTTATTTGACTTTTTTCTTGTTTCTTGAGGTATGCCTGTATTGCTATGAACTTTCCCCTTAGGACTGCTTTTACAGTGTCCCACAGGTTTTGGGTTGTTGTGTTTTCATTTTCATTCGTTTCTATGCAAATTTTGATTTCTTTTTTGATTTCTTCTGTGATTTGTTGGTTATTCAGCAGTGTGTTGTTCAGCCTCCATATGTTGGAATTTTTAATAGTTTTTCTCCTGTAATTGAGATCTAATCTTACTGCATTGTGGTCAGAAAAGATGCTTGGAATGATTTCTATTTTTTTGAATTTACTGAGGCTAGCTTTATGGCCCAGGATGTGATCTATCTTGGAGAAGGTTCCATGTACGCTTGAGAAAAAGGTGAAATTCATTGTTTTGGGATGAAATGTCCTATAGGTATCAATTAGGTCTAACTGGTCTGTTGTATCGTTTAAAGTTTGTGTTTCTTTGTTAATTTTCTGTTTAGTTGATCTATCCATAGGTGTGAGTGGGGTATTAAAGTCTCCCACTATTATTGTGTTATTGTTAATTTCTCCTTTCATACTTGTTAGCATTTGTCTTACACACTGCGGTGCTCCCGTGTTGGGTGCATATATATTTATAATTGTTATATCTTCTCCTTGGATTGATCCTTTGATCATTATGTAGTGACCTTCTTTGTCTCTTTTCACAGCCTTTGTTTTAAAGTCTATTTTATCTGATATGAGTATTGCTACTCCTGCTTTCTTTTGGTCCCTATTCACATGGAAAATCTTTTTCCAGCCCTTCACTTTCAGTCTGTATGCGTTCCCTGTTTTGAGGTGGGTCTCTTGTAGACAACATATGTAGCAGTCTTGTTTTTGTATCCATTCAGCCAGTCTTTGTCTTTTGGTTGGGGCATTCAACCCATTTACGTTTAAGGTAATTACTGATAAGTATGATCCTGTTGCCATTTACTTTATTGTTTTGGGTTTGAATTTATGCGCCGTTTTTGTGTTTTCCGTCTAGAGAATATCCTTTAGTATTTGTTGGAGAGCTGGTTTGGTGGTGCAGAATTCTCTCAGCTTTTGCTTGTCTGAAAAGTTTTTGATTTCTCCTTCATACTTGAATGAGATCCTTGCTGGGTACAATAATCTGGGCTGTAGGTTATTTTCTTTCATCATTTTAAGTATGTCTTACCATTCCCTCCTGGCTTGAAGAGTTTCTATTGAAAGATCAGCTGTTATCCTTATGGGAATTCCCTTGTGTGTTATTTGTTGTTTTTCCCTTGCTGCTTTTAATATTTGTTCTTTGTGTTTGATCTTTGTTAATTTGATTAATACGTGTCTTGGGGTGTTTCGCCTTGGGTTTATCCTGTTTGGGACTCTCTGGGTTTCTTGGACTTGGGTGATTATTTCCTTCCCCATTTTAGGGAAGTTTTCAACTATTATCTCCTCAAGTATTTTCTCATGGTCTTTCTTTTTGTCTTCTTCTTCTGGGACCCCTATGATTCGAATGTTGTAGCATTTAATATTGTCCTGGAGGTCTCTGAGATTGTCCTCATTTCTTTTAATTAGTTTTTCTTTTATCCTCTCTGATTCATTTATTTCTATCATTCTATCTTCTAATTCACTAATCCTATCTTCTGCCTCTGTTATTCTACTATTTGTTGCCTCCAGCGTGTTTTTAATTTCATTTATTGCATTATTCATTATATATTGACCCTTTTTTTATTTCTTCTAGGTCCTTGTTAAACCTTTCTTGCATCTTCTCAATCCTTGCCTCCAGGCTTTTTATCTGTGATTCCATTTTAATTTCAAGACTTTGGATCAATTTCACTATCATTATTCGGAATTCTTTATCAGGTAGATTCCCTATCTCTTCCTCTTTGGTTTGGTTTGGTGGGCATTTATCCTGTTCCTTTATCTGCTGGGTATTTCTCTGTCTCTTCATCTTGTTTAAATTGCTGAGTTTGGGGTGTCCTCTCTGTATTCTGGCAGTTTGTGGAGTTCTCTTTATTGTGGCATTTCTTCGCTGTGTGTGGGTTTGTACAGGTGGCTTGTCAAGGTTTCCTGGTTAGGGAAGCTTGTGTCGGTGTTCTGGTGGGTGGAGCTGTATTTCTTCTCTCTGGAGTACAATGAAATGTCCAGTAATGAGTTATGAGATGTCTATGGTTTTGGGGTGACTTTGGGCAGCCTGTATCTTGAAGCTCAGGGCTGTGTTCCTTTGTTGCTGGAGAATTTGCTTGGTATGTCTTGCCCTGGAACTTGTTGGCCCTTGTGTGGTGCTTGGTTTCAGTGTCGGTGTGGAGGCGTTTGATGAGCTCCTGTCAATTAATGTTCCTTGGAGTCAGGAGTTCCTTGGAGTCAGGGTTTGGACTTAAGCCTCCTGCTTCCAGTTATTGGTCTTATTTTTACAGTAGTTTCAAAACTTCTCCTTCTATACAGCACCATTGATAAAACATCTACGTTAAAGATGAAAAGTTTCTCTACCGTGAGGGTCACTCAGAGAGGTTCACAGAGTTACATGGAGAAGAGAAGAGGGAGGAGGGAGTAAGAGATGACCCAAATAAGATGAGGTGGAATCAATAGTGGAGAGAGTGGGCTAGCCAGTAATGACTTCCTTATGTGCACTCCACAACTGGACCGCTCAGAGATGTTCACGGAGTTATACAGAGAAGAGAAGAAGGAGGAAGGAGACAGAGGTGGCCAGAAGGATAAAAGGGGGGAATGAAAAGGAGGGAGACAGATCCAGCCAGTAATCAGTTCCCTCAGTGTTCTCCACCATCTGGAACACACAGAAATTCACAGAGTTGGGTAGAGTAGAGAGGGGTTAGGGAGGAGACACAGGCGACCTGGTGGAGAAAAAGGAGAGTCCAAAGGGAGAGAGAGCAGTCAAGCCTAGTCTCGCTCCCTAGTGAAAAATGGGTACTGTAGATTGGGTTCTTAAAGGTACAAAATTGGTAACAAATTCATAAAAGCAAAAATTAAAAATCTAGAGTAGAGTTTGGAATTTCAAAAATACTATGTTAAAGAAAAGAAGAAGGAAAAGAAAGAGAGAAAAAACGAACAAACAAAAACAAACAAGGTCACGAAAATTATAAAGAAAATATAGGTACAAAATTGATAACTAATACCAAAAAGCAAAAGTTAAAAATCTAGAGTAGAGTTTGGAATTTCAAAAATACAATTTTAAAAAAAAGAAGAAGAAAAATAAAGAGAGAAAACAAACAAACAAACAAAAACAAACAATGTTGTAAAAATTATAAAGAAAATACAGGTACAAAATTGATATCAAATACCAAAAAGCATAAATTAAAAATCTAGAGTAGAGTTTGGAATTTCAAAAATAGGATGTTAAAGAAAAGAAGAAGAGAAAGAAACAGAGGAAAAAAAAAGTCACAGAAATTATTAAAAAAAACTATAGGTACAAAATTGATAACATATACCAAAAAGCTAAAATTAAAAGTCTAGAGTAGAGTTTGGAATTTCAAAAATACAGTGTTAAAGAAAAGAAGAAAAAAAAAAACAAGGTCAAAAAATTATAAAAAATATATATATGAAGTTTGCTGAAGAAGAAACAAATAGGGTCTTTTTTTTTTTTTTTTGCAAAGTAATAGGTTATAAAAGTGAAAATTAAAGGAACAATAGAGGACTTAAAATTAAAAAAAAATTAAAAAAAAAGAAAGAAAGAATGATCGTAAAAATAGTAAAAATATATCTAGGACTTTCTCTGGTTTTGTTGTGAGTATTGTGGGTTCAGTTCATTTTTGGCTACTTCCTTGGTCCGACTTATATTTCTCAAGATCTATAGGCCCCTTCCTGTGTAGTCTGTAGTAACCACAGGGTTTTAATCTATTGCCTGTAGCTTCCAAGGCGTTTCCCTCTGTTATAGCTTCTTCTGTTTGCTGGTCTCTTCAGTGTCTGATTTCTGCCCTGACACAAAGGGGACAGTGGAGGACACTTTTTTTTTTTAGGCTCACTTGTTCAGTCGCGCTGTGGGGAGGGAGGGAGGGGGGGATGCTGCAAACAAATAACACTGGTGTGCGCTCGCAGTGCCTCAGCCACACTGGGTCTGCTCCCGCTCACAGCGTGTGTAGCCTCCCTGCCCACACTGCTCGGGCTCTAGGTTGTTCCGCCGGGAATCATCCGAGGCCGGCCCTGGGCTGCATGCACCTCCCAGGTCCAAGCCGCTCAGGTTCAGGCACTCGGGTAATCCTCAGAGGCGCAGACTCGGTTGGGCCTGCGTTTCGTGCTCTTCCCAGGTCCGAGCAGCTCAGGTGATGAGGTGTTTGGCAAGCACCATTGCTGCGATTTATCGCCTCCCCGCCACTCGGTTATCTGGGTGTAAAACGGGCGCACCTTCTCAGGCAGATGTTGACCATCCAGACTCCCAAGAAGTTTTAGTTAGCAAAGAAGCCTGCTTACAGTTTTATAGATAATGTCTCTCTGGGGCTGTGATTGCCCCCTTCCGGCTCTGGCTGCCTGTCACTGGAGGGGGAAGGTCTGCAGCCGGCTATCTCTGTTCAGTCCTTTGTTTTGTGCGCGGGCCTCGCGGTGTCTTAGGTTAGGGCTGGCTTTTAGCGTGGTAGATACCCCACAGTCTGGTTTGCTAGCCCAAATTATTTCGCTCAGATAGCGCTCAGGACATTCGGGCCCGATTCTTACTCTAAGGGACACAGCCCGCGCCGCGCTTCCCTGCCCAGCCCCCGCTTGCTAATGGCATGTGCAGGCATCTGCGCTGCTTCTCCGCTGGGGGAGTTACTGTAGGGCTCGCAATCTGCGAGTTTTAATTGTTTATTTATTTTTTCTCCCTGTTATGTTGCCCTCTGTGCTTCCAAGGCTCGGCACAGATTCGGTAGTGAGAAGGTTTCCTGGTGTTTGGAAACTTCTCTCTTTTTAAGACTCCCTTCCCAGGATGGAACTCCGTCCCTCCCTCTTTTGTCTATTTTTTTGTCTTTTATATTTTTTCCTACCTCCTTTCGAAGACTTGGGTTGCTTTTCTGGGTGCCTGATGTCCTCTGCTGGCATTCAGAGGTTGTTTTGTGAAATTTACTCGACGTTTAAATGCTCTTTTGATGAATTTGTGGGGGAGAAAGTGTTCTCCCCGTCCTACTCCTCTGCCATCTTGGCTCCTCCCCCCACTCAAGTATTCTTGCCTGGAAAATTCCATGGACAGAGGAGCCTGATGGGCTACTGTCCATGGGGTTGCAAATAAGTCAGACATGCCTGAGAGCACAAATAGCAATGGCAATAGCCCTCTTTAGGCTGTTTTGAGTTTCAAGGTCCCAAATTATTTCTTATGCGTTTAACACACAGTGCCTGGCCCGCACGGTGTATGTGTGGTTAGATAAGAGTCAAGCAAGGAAATGGAAGAGAACAAGGAGAGTTATATTTATGTTTCTAAAAATAACAGTGTGCCATGCTGAATTTGTTAGCATTTCATGGGCACTATGCATCTCCTCAGTGAACATGACTGAACACCTCCTGTGGATCAGATAATTGCTTAATTGTGGCCCTCAGGCAATAAGCTCTACCGATGAGTGAGCCAAGCAAAGAGGGGCACTGGATATCTATTGTCTTCCATTAATCAGAACAATTGCCACCAGACCTCTGGCATACCTGAATATTTATCCATCAAGGTAAAAACATGCAGTTGTCTGGTCTAAGGATGACCCTGAGTATGCTTAGGGCATTGCTAGATATTGAGATGCAAGTAGCCTGGTGGGCTGCCATCTATAGGGTTGCACAGAGTCAGACATGACTGAAGCGACTTAGCAGCAGCAGCAGCAGAGATATTAGAAATTGGATATGGTGTCAGACAGAAGAAATGCCTGTGTTACAGGATCATTGCGAGTATTAAATAAAGAAACACGTGAACAAAGCCTAATAGATAGGTGCACTGTGGGCTCCTGTTTTTCAGAAGTTGCATTTCTCAAATAATTCTCTGCTGGTTCTCCAAAAACCTCAGTATCAATCAAATACACAGTGTCACTGACAAGAAAGTGCTTTGGGGATGCAGAAAAGCATAATGGCTTGACATTCAGGCTCTGGAGACATATTCCTACGTTCAGATCCCAGCTCCTCCACTTACTAGCTGTGTGACTGAGAGCAGAGTCCGTGCTCCAAGTCCATTATCTGTAAGTGGGAACAATGGCAGCATCCACAGCATCACTATGAAGACTAAATGTACTAAGACATGGGCAAGCCTTGTCACTAATATAATAAGAGTGCAACAAATACCAGGAAAAAATAAAACAGGATCAGGAAAAATTCCACAGAAAGAATAAGAGCATGAGGAATGCAGCTTTTCTTTTTCTGTATGCTGCTGCTGCTGCTGCTAAGTTACGTCAGTCGTGTCCAACTCTGTGCGACCCCAGAAATGGCAGCCCACCAGGCTCCCCCGTCCTTGGGATTCTCCAGGCAAGAACACCGGAATGGGTCACCATTTCCTTCTCCAATGCATGAAAGTGAAAAGTGAAAGTGAAGTCGCTCAGTCGTGTCCGACTCTGTACGACCCCATGGACTGCAGCCTACCAGGCTCCCCAGTCCCTGGGATTCTCCAGGCAAGAACACTGGAGTGGGTTGCCATTTCCTTCTCCAATGCATGAAAGTGAAAAGTGAAAGTGAAGTCGCTCAGTCGTGTCCGACTCTTAGCGACCCCATGGACTGCAGCCTACCAGGCTCCTCTATCCATGGGATTTTCCAGGCAAGAGTACTGGAGTGGGGTGCCATTGCCTTCTCCCTTTTTCTGTATAAGCATTATTAAAAGAGTCTTTTTTAAAATTGATCATCGTTACCATGGTTCCAGTGTGGCCAGGTGCAGGAAAAGGCTAGCGTAAGGAATGTGATGGAAGCAGTTAAGTTAAAGCAGGAAGTTCCTGTAGAATTACCTAAATACATGAGATTCTGAGTTTAGGGTTGCATAAATATATGAGATTCTGAGTTTAGGGTTGCAAGTGCATTTAAAGCTCTCCAGTTGGTGGGTTTGAAATGCAGTCTTACCAGGACCCATGATTTCTTATTTGATCTGCTGGCCTGCCTTGCTCTTCAATCTCACTTCCCATTCCCTCCATCCTCACCCCTCACCACACTCTTACCTTCTCTTTTCCTCAAATATCCCACATTCTCAACTCATTCCAGCCCACAACTTTTGTATTTGAAATCACTTCTGCCTGAAGTGCTCAGCACCTAGGCTCTCATGCCTGCTTCAGTGCGTCACTCAGGTCAGCATTCTCTGACCACTGATTTGAAAGTCCCCAGCAGATTCTAGCCACTTTTCATCTCCTCACCTATTTTCTTCATTGTACTTATCAGTGTGTAAAATTGCACTGTGCACTTGCTTCTTTGTGTAGTGGCAACATAGACTCAGACATTATATTTTTATGTTCCTAGAACAGTGCATGGCATACAGTAGGAGATCAATTACTATTTGTTATGGATGAGAAATATCCTGGCTGCTCAGCAGAAGGGGCCAAAAATGTACAGGAAGAGTATCTTAAGAGCCTGTGGCTGAACGGGCTGACAAAGTCAGGGACAGACATTTTCAGGTATTCTCACTTCCATAGATGTTTCCTGTCTATTCATGAGGTTGTTTTGGTTCATCTTAAAAACTGCGTGCAACCCATATTCCTTCAGGTGTAGTTTGGACTTGGCAGGTTTATTATTTCCACCTTTTCTCTGCTTTCCATTCTTATTTTAAAATTCAAGACTAAAGCAACATTAATTAAATAGGTGAATGACAAAAAATAAGAATTTGGAACCTGTATGAGTTTTATGGATTTTTAGCATTTTGTTAATGTAGTATTTCAAATTCATGGATAGTAGATTGGCTTATTCAACAAATGATGCTGAGAAAACTAGTTAGCCTTTGGGGGGAAAATGTAATGAAAATCCATACCTCACTGAAATCAATTTCAGATAGAGCAATGCATGTAATATTAAAAAGTAAAATTTTGACAACAGTTGAAGAAAATAGAAGTGACTATTTCAGAATCTTTGATAAGGGACAACTTTTCTATGCATGCCATAAAGCCAGAAACCATAAAGGAAACGGTTGACCTACAAAACAAAACTTTTATAAGGAGCAATAAGTCCCCAAAACAAAACTAAGAGACTTTTGACAAACTGGAAACATCTACAAAACAATTTTACTGTATTTAGAGCTCTATTTACACACACACGCACACACACACACACACACACACACACACACATGCACACACACATCACTTACAGTTTGGCAAGAGGACACCTGACCTTCCTAAGGCAGATGTCACTAGGGGCCCATCCGCTAGTCGTCTTCCTTCCTTCTCATTTCCTCTATGCCAGTGTAGTCAAGTTCCCACCATAGAGGTGGAAATGTTCCCTAAACCATTCTTAGAAGCATCCCTACAGCAAGACTAAGAGAATGTGACTCAGGTTTGGTCAGTGGGATTTGAGTTGATATCTTCTAATTTCCTAAGATTTGCTTTTTCCTGGAAAAGAGGGTCAGAATAAGAAACACCCCTTTCATTTTTAGCTAAACATTGTCATGTCTGCCTTGGAGCAGGATTTTGCTACATATGCAGGGTAAGCCAAAAGTTTCAAATCTGAAGACTAAGTTCATATGCTAAGAAATTCAACTTCATATTTTGTTTTTGTTTTTATTGGAAGATAATTGCATTATAATATTGTGCTAGTTTCTGCTATACATCAGCATGAATCAGTCACAGGTATACATATGTCCCTTCCTTCCTGAATCTCCCTTCCATCTCACCTTTCTGGGTTGTCACAGAGCACTGGGTTGAGCTTCCTGTGTCACAGGGCAAATTCCCACTTGCTGTCTATTTTACATATGGTAATGTATACATTTCCATGCTATTCTCTCAATTCATCCCACCCTCTTCTT
This sequence comes from Bubalus kerabau, assembly GCF_029407905.1. Taxonomy (NCBI): domain Eukaryota; kingdom Metazoa; phylum Chordata; class Mammalia; order Artiodactyla; family Bovidae; genus Bubalus; species Bubalus kerabau. The sequence goes on along the minus strand of NC_073629.1, from coordinate 66,310,369 downwards.
CCTTCACTCTGTCCATGAGCCTGTTCTCTATATCTGTGTCTCCATTTTGAAAAATAATTAAGCATGTCAAAAGTTGAACATGATTTCATAATTTATCATTCCCTTAAATGTCCACATCACCTTTCTTCTCTAATCTAGAAGCCTAGGCAAATACACCCCTGAAGAAGGGCATAGCAACCCACTCCAGTATTCTTGCTGGAGAATCCCATGGACAGAGGAGCCTGTTGGGCTACAATCCATGGGGTCACAAAGAGTCAGACATGACTGAGTGACTAATACACACACACACAGGCAAATACATCTACCAATAATCACATGAATCTGCTAAATGTTTGTATTAACTGTCATTCTGAAAGCATAGAGACTGAATTGACTATCTGTGGGTCTATACATTGTGTAGAGTTGACAGTCATACTGTTTTCTAACAGTCAAACCACATGATATGCAGTATTCCAGGCATCTGAGACTCTTATTAGCCAGTTGTTGTTGTTGCTCAGATGCCAAGTTTTGTCCAACTCTTCACCATTCCATGGACTGCAGCATGCCAGGCTTCTCTGTCCCTCACCATTTCCTGGAGTCTGCCCAAGTTCATGTCCATTGAATCAGTAATGCCATCCTTCCATCTCATCCTTTGTTCCCCTCTTCTCCTTCTGCCTTCAATCTTTCCAAGCATAAAGGTCTTTTCCAGTGAGTCAGCTGTTCACATCAGGTGGCCAAAGTATTGGAGTTTTAGCTTCAGCATCAGTCCTTCCAAAGAGTACTCAGCATTGTTTTCCTTTAGGATTGACTGGTTTGATCTCTCTGCTTTCCAAGGGGCTCTCAAGAGTCTTCTCTAGAACCACAGTTTGAAAGCATCAAAGAAGAATTGATGTTTTCCTATTAGCCAAGGCAGATGATAAAATAACATTATTTTTCTTCAACAAGATTGCTGTATCTAACTGCACATTTCTGATCTCTGTTTTCATCAGGTAAAGATCCCAGCCCACTGTTTCTCTGGTCGATTTGTTCTCTGATAGTCCATGTTCTTTGTAATAATCTACACTACTTTGCCTTTGGGCTGTGGTTTTGTACCTTCTAAACCATCCACATCCTCTGGAGTTCTCTCCCATAATTGGCAAACTCTATTGTATCCTCCTCTGTCAATGGGATTATCTGAGCAAGAATAATAGAGTGGGTTGCCATGCCCTCCTCCAGAGGATCTTCCTGACCCAGATATCAAACCTGCATCACGTATGTCTCCTGCATTGGCAGATGGGTTCTTTACCACTAGTGCCTACAATCCATAGGGTCACAAAGAGTTGGACATGACTGAAGTGACATGTAGGCATGAAAGCACTCTATCCTCAATGGACATCTTAATGTTCACTCCAATGGCATGTCTTAACAGGAACTGCCTCCCTGCAGACATCACTTCTGCCCTTTGCTGTTTACTCTTCATCCTCCAACGTAATTCATGACCAAGAATTAGCTTTGATGTCCCTTTTGATCTACATTATTACCTCCTGCCCATTACTCTGCTAGTCTCTTGTAATAAATTCTTTTTCCTCAAATCAATGATTGAAAGCTGTTGCCCAATTTATGGTTGTCACTTTGTATATTTTTCACTGCTCACTAGATGAACCCTTCAGTGTCCTGGCTTCTCAGTGCTTTGATCTTTTTAACTCCAGTGACTTTTTCTTGTACTTCACTTTAACAATCTACTCCTGTGATTGCCCCTGTGATGATCATGCCATCATCTCTGATATCTTTTCCTCTAAAATAAGTAATCTAAGCCTCACATTTTTTGTTATGTCATTTTATGTGTGTGTGCTCAGTCACCCAATCGTGCCTGACTCTTTGTGACCTCATGGACTGCAGCCTGCCAGGCTCCTCTGTCCATGGAATTTTCCAGGCATGAATACTGGATTGGGTTGCCATTTCCTATTCCAGGGGATATTCCCAACTCAGGGATCAAATTGCCATCTCTTGCATCTCCTGCATTGGCAGGCGGATTCTTTACCACTGCGCCACCTCAGAAGCTCATGTGCAGCTTACTTATTCCTCAGTTCTTTCTCGCTATTCAGTACACTGTCTATATCACTTATTCATTCTTACCCATTCATTACTTTCTTTGTCAGATACGTTTCATACCTTGTCATGCAGTTTAAATTTTATGATCCATCATTTCAACAACATCTTAAACTTCTTTTTATGTTTTTTCCTTATTGCATTCACCTGGAAATGTCCCCAATTCATATCAGCTTGACTGTCTAATTTTTTCCTGTTCTCACTGCATTAGCTATTACCTGCTTCTAGATTCATGCCCTCTCCCACTTACCATCCTAAAAGTTTATTATCTAATTTGCTCAACATAATTCGGAGAAGGCAATGGCACCCCACTCCAGTACTCTTGCCTGGAAAATCCCATTGACGGAAGAGCCTGGAAGGCTGCAGTCCAAGGGGTCACTAAGAGTCGGACACGACTGAGCGACTTCACTTTCACTTTTCACTTTCATGCATTGGAGAAGGAAATGGCAACCCACCCCAGGGACAGGGGAGCCTGGTGGGCTGCCATCTCTGGGGTTGCACAGAGCTGGACACGAATGAAGCAACTTAGCAGCAGCAGCAGCAACATAATTGCCTAAAATTTCCCATTTCCTTCCCTCTAATTTAGTCACTTATTTAGTCCTTTCAGCATTTTCACCTCATCCTTCCACCAAAACAATACATGTTAAGTCTATAAATATCCCAATCTTTTTAAAATTTTTAGACAATTATCAGTAATTTACTTGAACTTCCATTAGGACTCACCCATCCTGAAATAACTCTCTCTCTTTTTTTTTTTTTTGCTTCCATGTCATAATGTGCTTTACTTCATTCTTCTCAGGTCACTCATCCTGTTTCTTTTAGGAGATTCATTCTTCTCTACTTACCCAAGGAACACTGACACGGCCAGGGTCAGTATTAAGTTAACTCCACTAATATTACACTATACATCAAAGCCTATATTGTTAAAAACAATGGATTAAATTTTTCTCAATATGTTAATAATTCTGAAATATATGTCTCTAGATTTAGCTACCTCCCACAGTGTCATGGTCCAGGTGTGGGTTGGAAAACATTTTCCAGACATGAGACAGAATGAGAGGGAAATAAAGTTTATTAGAATGGGAGATGCTGTTAGAATAGTGGGCCAGCTCAAGGGAGAACTGACGTTGAACAGGGGTCCTTAGTCCACTTTTATACCCAGGGTAAAGGAGTGGGATAGGGTCTTGTGGGTCATTTGCTGATTGGATGAGGCACATATACTAGGTGGGGGAAGAGTAGGGCAAATACCTTCTCCTTATGGGGGTAGGAGGGGAGACAGGTTATACCGTTCCATTAATAGTTACAACAAGGGGGAGGGAAGGGCTATAAGGGTCTGGATTTTCCGTTCCTGCATTCCAAGACCCTCCTTAGTTTTATCTGCTCTTTCATTCCTGGGTCCCCACACATAGTTGCTTACAAGTATATGCAGATGCTAGTTAATAGTGTCTTTTAGATAGAGTAAAAGCACATTAAAAGAAATATGGATGAATGTAAACAAATGACTTCTACCTATCTCCCCAGAAAAACAACCAAAAATATGTGTAACACAGGTCCTCTTCCAGTGACCCAACCCGTCTGTTTAGTTGTATGCGTTAGAAATGCTCCAAGTCTTGTACATAATCAAATCCTGTCAATTTCAGTTTCCACAAATCTAGGATACCAACATTTCTGTCCAGGAATATTATTCTGGTGTTATAACCTCCTCCTGCCCTTCTTCTAGCTTGCAACTGTCCCACTCAGCATAGTTTCCATAAATCCGATTATGTTAACTCACTCTACAACAACGGCTTTCTCTTACTTTAATTAAAAATGTTTTAAGTGGTCTACAATCATCTTGTGTGTATATCCAATATCTCCTTTTCAGCTTCATTGTACACTTGTCTTCCAAAAAGAAAGAGTCAATGCTAACTCAACGATTTGCCCTAAAAAATATTCATGGGTGGCATTGACATTTCCTGAGACAGAGAAGAGAGGCTGAGGCTATTGTCATTATTTTGTGGTTGTTGTCATTGTTTGTACTGGTGGAAATTTTTTGGAAGTACCTATTTAAAATCAAAATGGAGATGTTAGGTAGGCAATTTGATAGATGATTTGGGCAATTAAAGAAGAAAATGTCAGTGGATATATTAATTTGGGAGTCATTTTATGAAATTACCTATAAGTGAATGTTAATACAGAAAAGGCTCAAAGACTGAGCTCTTACACAGTGTCCTGGCTTCTAAAGCAGGGAATCAATCTGGAATCTGGATGAAAAGAGGGATTCAGCAAAGAAGAAAACTAGAGAGTGATCAGTGTGAGAAGAGAGAAAAAGAGTAATGGTGTTCCAGAAACTAAGTGAAGAAAGAGTAACAGTGTCAAAAATGCTGACTATTCCATCCTTTAGTATTTAATTGTCTTTCATACACCTTAGAAAAGGTGCAAAATATAACTTAAGTACAAATAAAACCCAACACATTTTGGAAGAGGGTTTTTTTTTTTTTTTTAATGTCAAGACATAAACAGGTAGAAAGCTCTTGTGATACAACGCAGAAGAATAAAAATCAATCATTCATTTAACTCAGTATAATAATATCCTCTTGGGACTCTGCTTACAAGGTGATGTAAAGACAAATATGAGGATCTACTTAGGATCTTCACATTTCCAGTCTATTTCAGAAATGACTATGGGAGAACTGGAAAGGTATGCTACAGCTAGATGACATGGAAGAGGAGTAGAGATGGAGTTCAGACATTATCATTTAGGCTTTATCTTATCTGTTAAAGTGGCTTTGTTCATATCCATTGGCTCATAAGGCCAGGCAAAAACGTATAATCACATGCTCAAACACACGAAAGACAATGTGTATTGTTTAATGATGGAGATGTATAATGTAGACACATCCGTTAGGTGTTAAACTACTGTTTCTTACCTTCTCTTAAACCAATTTGAATTGGTGATGGCTTGAAGGCCATCTCCTTGTTCTTCATCCATAAAATCTGAAGACAGACCAATCTGTTTTCATGAAGTGCATTAGTGAAAATATAATCCATTTTAATGCACGGCTAAAGCACATCAAGAAAATCATATCCCCTGTTCCTATGTGTAAAAGCTGCTCAGGGCTACTGTGTCCTCAGGTTGTGTATGTGGAACCACCATTAGTATTTAATAGGAGCTGGGCATGTGCATCAGGAAGATAATATTATAGTGCCTGAGAATGTGGAAAGAGCCATATAATATTAGGGCTTTTTTTGTGCAATAGACATAAAAATGATTGAAATCCTGGTTTAAGGAAAAGAATGTATTCACTTTAACTGTCTTCTTTGGTGGTATTTATAGAAACAGCTTTTATTCTTCTCCAACAGCTTTCCTAATGGTGGAAAAAATAAGTCATTTCAATATGATGCAGTATAATCTATAAACCCTTAGCCCACAATTGTTCCATGTACCACTGAAGTACAAATAATCATCTGGCTGGAATCTGGAAGGCAGTTGACAGGGCCTACCTAAAAATTTGCTTTAAATTGAGGACAGAATTAAAAGATTCTTTTGTGTGTTTCTGTGCATATATGTGTGCATATATGTGTGGAATGATTCTATACACATTATGATATGGAAGTAAGACAATGAATGGTCTAATTCAAATAAGAAATGTTTCATTTTCTAAATGTTGATTTGCTCAGAGACTGTCTTTTCAAGGTTGTTAGCTTAAAAAATTTAAAACACTGCATGCTTCCAGCCTTTCTTCTTAAATTTCCTCTTTCCAGTCATAGGAAGATAAAAATACTTTATTAAAAAATATCCTAATAAGCCTTTGATTGATTAAAATGGGGAAATTAAAAAAGTTGTAATTATCTTTCCACAATTATTATTAAGCTTCACGTGATGAGGCTTACTGGCCTCCATTACATTTTTTAAATCGACTGTCCCAGATCCTAAGGTTCAAATTCAATAAGCACTTCTTGTTTGAAGTAGAACTGCATTCCTTTGGACTCTTTCCTTAGGTGAGATCTCTAAATAAAGAAGAGTCTTTTCCCTTCTTTTTTGTCTTAGGAGGTGGTGGGTGGGGATGCTGGGCTGGGAGGCCTTATAAACCACAGTGTCTAGAGGCAGAACAGCTTATCAGATAGTTTATAATACTCACCTGAGAGGCATGACCTTTTAGCAATTGTCTTTAGATTCTCCATGCACTTTGTTAGTAGCTGTATTGTTAAATTTAGATAAATCAACACTTGCTTCTCCTGAGGACTGTGTCTTTGCATTTTGCTCTATATCAAGTTCAAGGTAATTAAATTTTTAAAATTTAATTTTCTTTCTCAAACACCATATGTGCTCTTTTGATTGTGTTTCTGTGAGAGAATTGTGTTTCTAAAAAGTCAGCCCTATTATTATTTAAAATCTATTTGAATTTTACAACTCCAGGTTACTTATATTGGAACTCTTTAGTAAATCCTAAATGAATGACCTTGTCCGTTTATATTTCTGTGATTTGTAAGGTAATCCATCCTGAATACATATTTCATTCTTATGTATGTACCATAAACTGGAGTTTGGGGGAGATTTTGTAAAAAAAAAAAAAATGTGGCCATTAAAATATGTTAAAATGTAACAACAAAAACAAAAACCTCGTTTGCATGAGACTTACATCTATTCATTCTTCCTATGATTGATTCCTTCCAATTTTGTTCTCTCTTTATCCTTACAAACAACAAACAAAAAACCTTTCTTTTCTTCTTCTTTTTTTATTTATTTATTTTTTTACTATTTTTGCATCTTTCAATATGGGAAGTACATATTTACTCCATGTTCTGAGTGTAAACTATTTTAGTTACATAGTAGCCAACCAGGTGTTCCATTTGTATCTTTAAGAATGGTTATTGAGGATACATTCCAGCAATGAGTTCTGTTTAAAATGATCCCAGTTGACAGAATTTTGCTGATTATTCTAGCGTTAGAACCTTCACTGTCTGCCTAGCACTACATGAAATCTGTGACTCACAAACGCAGGGGCGTGTTTCACAGCAGCAAAGAACAGGTGAAAGTTGTTCCTAGTTGTGTTCTGCAGGCCCATACAAGCCCCGTCACTCCCTTTATTTTCTTCGACCAGTTCTCTTTTCTTATTCATCTTCATTAAAAAAAAATCTTTTATTTTCCTTTGTGACTATTAGTAGGCTCTCTGAGCCAATCATTTCTTGGCTTGGAAAATGTAGGTTCATTCAATGTCTGAATCTCTTGCTTTTAAAATTTTATCCAGCAGGTGGCACTAAAACACTGTAAAAAGATAGAATCACAGCTCCCAGTTTTAAACTAACACCTGCAAAAAAAAAACCAAAAAAAAACTTCTGATGGGTCATGAAGTACATATAAAAAAGGTATGGTTGCAAACAAAGTACATTTTGCACTTGAAAAGTCTTAACATTGCATACATTTAAACTATTACCAATAATTTAGCCAAACCTTCTCCTCATCTGTACGAAAGAAATCAATATTCTTACAGAAATGATAGGAGTGTGTATGAACGTGTTTGTCTCTGCTGGGGAGAATTAATTGAGACAGTTTTTGTCTCCAAAGAGTTGCTAAGTGTTGTATAAAATATTATGTTAAATCTGCATAAAATCAGAATTAAAAATGTATTTATTAGTATCCATATGGTTATGTTCTCATTTCAACACAAGGGAATCGGTGTGCATACTCTAACACCTATTAGTATTAATGGGAATTATATGTGTAAATCCCCAAGTCCCAGTGCATTGAGATGAAAATCTCTAAAAGGATTTTAAATTCTGTATTTGTATTGCTTTCAGTTATGAAGAAACTCGAAGTGTGGAAGTTGGTCTTATATCTTTAAACTTAGTAGGGATAAGCTGCACCTGAAATAACAGACTTTGAAATGTTATTTATTCCAGTTAAACATTCAGTTTTACTGCAGTGATCAATTCAGAGCCAAAAACTGGAGAGGTTTCTCGGATTGCCAACCCCAAGTCTGGAACTCAGCCATTCCCAAAGAGCTACCACAGCTGTTTCCATAGTAGCAAAGGTTGCTCCTGGGTCTGGCTTCCAAGAAGAAATATCTTCCTTTCCATGCCAGTGTGAACACATGAAAAACAGCGAAGCTTTCTTCTCATTCCCAATGCTTATCTCTGCGGCTCCTTCTACCTCACCCAGCAGGGATGCTCAGTCTCTCTTGCACCTGTGACTCCCAGGCTCTTCAGAACAGCACCTGGATTTGTGCTGGTCCCCAGTGACCCTGTAGAAGTAGGTTCTCTCCAGAATGTTCCAGGCACAGGGAGCAGAGGAATGTCAGCTGCTTTGCCGCCACCAGCTCTTACTGACTGACACTTCTGGTTTGGCGCTGAACCAGGAGAGTGAAGAGAGGGTTTTGACAGCTGGGAGATCTTCTGCCTTACAGACCTAGAAGATTCCTGTGCCAAGAAAGAAACCCTTCCTTGCAGGAATGCAGAGAGTCAGCCAGTCTTTTTCTCAACTGACTGTCTTTCCCAGCTCTGCTTTACTGAGCTTCACTCTGCCTTGATGACTAATAATAAATCCAATCGTTTGAAGAATCTGTGTGGTCTCCATCCAGCTGCATTATCTTTCTCCCATGGTCCCAGAGGCTTTCTGGCCTTTGTTAAAAAGCCCTTCTGTCCTTGAGAATATACTTCCAGTAGCGGGAGACTTCAGGTTCCGTCACTGGATGAGTTGACTAGCCAACATTTATTGAGTACTGATGATATGGCCAGCACCATTTTATGCTGATTATATGAGGGACAGGGGAAAATATTCTTCTTCCATGTTTTCAACCCTCTTGATTCTGACTACCTGGCTTTGAAGTAAAATATCCTCTCTTTTCTTTCCTTCTAGGTGGGCTATGTCTACCATTCCTATCTCTGCTTGCTGTATTTGCCAAGGTGATAGCTGTCACAAAGTTACTGGCCTTTTGTATTTAATGAGTGGGTTTTAAAAGAAATCATTAGAGACAGTGTATGCTATGGAGAGATAATTACCTCTCGTTTTAGGAAAAGATAAAAATGAGTCTTTTATGTTAGCTTGAAAACTCACACTCATTTATATCTTGTTGTTTTTTAATTGCTGTGTAAAAGGAAATATTTTTTCTTCTCTATTTTTGCTCAGGACAGGATGGAGAACTCTAACATGGGTACCGTGTGTTTGGTAATGATTTGCTTCACTGATAGAGCAAATTGGTTGTTGACAATGGTTGACTGCAACTGACACTGCCTAATAGAGGAAAGAGGCATTTTATTGATAAAAAGACAAATGTACCCAAACTGGGTTTTGTCCCTTTAAAAGTATTAACTATAAAATGAAGATCTTGCACCTTTTAGATTTGAATTCAATCTGATATTGCAATTACTTTTACTATCACCCCTTTCATGTTTTCTGAAAGGGCATACACATTTATTCACAAGGAAAAAAAAATTCTACCCCTTAGCAGATTGCTTGCTGAGGAATATTTACACACACCCACATGCAAAGAAAAATTCAAAGCAAGAGATAAATGCACTCTAATTTTAAAGAGCATTCCTAGGTCATTGCTAAAAATGTTTGATTTGAAGTCAGTTCTTCCAAGTTGAATATAACATTATTTCTTTAGCAGAGGATCCTCCATTCATATCTCATTTACTGTATTTAAATTCTTAAACCTCTAACACCAATTCAAATAACAGTCTACTTACCAGCTTCAACTTTTGGGTCACTGTGCAATGAGAAGTAACAGGCAGTAAAACAGAGGACTTAATGGCAGGTGGGTAACAGATGTTGAAGAAAGCCTTCATGACTCGTAAATAGCCAGAGTTTATAAATTATCTATTACACAATTATTTTCTGAGCACTGTGCAAGGCAATTGGGGCAGGGGCCGAGAATCACCATTCTTAAGAGTTATCACTGTTCTCAAGACACTCATGGTCTGGCAAGACAGGCTGATATGAAGGAAACTACAGGAGCTAATAACTGCCATAAACAAGGTGATTCTAAACATGGCATACTTGCTCAGTTCATTCGCTCAGTCATGTCTGACTCTGACCCCATGGACTGCAGCACGGCAGGCTTCCCTGTTCATCACCAACTCCCAGAGCTTACTCAAACTCATGTCCATCAAGTCAGTGATGCCATCCAACCATCTCATCCTCTGTTGTCCCCTTTTCCTCTTGCTTCCAATCTTTCCTAGAAACAGGGTCTTTTCAAATGAGTCAGTTCTTAGCATCAGATGGTCAAAGTATTGGAGTTTCAGCTTCACCATCAGTCCTTCCAATGAATATTCAGGACTGATTTCCTTATGGCAGAAAGTGAAGAAGAGCTAAAGAGCCTCTTGATGAAAGTGAAAGAGGAGAGTGAAAAAGTTGGCTTAAAGCTCAACGTTCAGAAAACTAAGATCATGGTATCTGGTCCCATCACTTCATGGCAAATACATGGAGAAACAATGGAAACAGTGTCAGACTTTATTTTTGGGGGCTCCAACATCACTGCAGATGGTGATTGCAGCCATGAAATTAAAAGATGTTTACTCCTTGGAAGGAAAGTTTTGACCAACCTAGACAGTATATTAAAAAGCAGAGACATTTCCATCTAGTCAAGGCTATGGTTTTTCCAGTGGTCATCTATGGATGTGAGAGTTGGACTATAGAGAAAGCTGAGCATGGAAGAATTGATGCTTTTGAACTGTGGTGTTTGAGAAGACTCTTGAGACTCCCTTGGACTTCCAGGAGATCCAACCAGTCCATCCTAAAGGAAGTCAGTCCTGGGTGTTCATTGGTAGGACTGATGTTGAAGCTGAAACTCCAATATTTTGGCCACCTGATGTGAAGAGCTGACTCATTTGAAAAGACCCTGATGCTGAGAAAGATTGAGGGCAGGAGGAGAAGGGGACGACAGAGGATGAGATGGTTGAATGGCATCACTGACTCAATGGATATGAGTTTGGGTAAACTCCGGGAGTTGGTGATGGACAGGGAAGCCTGGCGTGCTGCAGTTCATGGGGTCGCCAAGAGTCGGACATGACTGAGTGACTGAATTGAACTGAACTGAACTGAACTGATTTCCTTTAGGATTGACTGATTGGATCTCCTTGTAGTCCAGGGGACTCTCAAGAGTCTTCTCCAACACCACAGTTCAAAAACATGAGTTCTTTAGCACTCAGCTTTCCTTGCAGTTCAACTCTCACATCCATATATGACTACTGGAAAAATCATAACTTTGTCTAGATGGACCTTTGTTAGTAAAGTAATGTCTCTGCTTTTTAATGTGCTGTCTAGATTGGTCATAGCTTTTCTTCCAAGGAGCAAGTGTCTTTTAATTTCATGGCTGCAGTCATCATCTACAGTGATTTTGGAGCCCCTAAAAAGTCTCTCAGTATTTCCATTGTTTCCCCACCCATGTGCCATGAAGTGATGGGACTGGATGCCATGATCTTAGTTTTCTGAATGTTGAGTTTTAAGCCAAATTTTTCACTCTCTTCTTTCACTTTCATCAAGACACTCTTTAGTTCTTTTTTGCTTTTTGCCATCAGGGTGGTGTCATCTGCATATCTGAGTTCCTGATGTTTCTCCCTGCAATCTTGATTCCAGCATGTGCTTCATCTAGCCCAGCAGTTTTCATGATGTATTCTGCATACAAGTTAAATAAACAGAGTGATAATATACAACCTTGACACTGAATACATATCTTCTTGCTAATCTTCACAACCACTTTACGAAATATATTATTATCTGAATTTTACCAAAGAGATGATTAAGGCTCAAAAAGATTATATTAGATGACCAAAATGTACCTTATGCTTTTTTCAAACTTTAAACTTTTAATTTTGTATTGGGGTATAGCTGATTAAAAGTATTTCGATAGTTTCATGTGAACAGTGAAGGAACTCAGCCATAATATACGTGTATCCATTCTCCCCCCAAACCCCATTCCCATCCAGGCTGGCACATAACATTGAGAAGAGTTCCAGGTGCTATACAATAGGTCTTTGTTGGCTATCCATTTTGAATATACGGTGCGTACATACATGACCTTCCTAAACGTCCTAACTGTCCCTTCCCCAGGCAATCATAAGCTCTTGTCATACTGAGTGAAGTAAGTCAGGCAGAGAAGGCAAAATATTGTAGGGCATTCCTTATATGTGGAATCTAAAAAGAAATGATACAAATGAACTTGCAAAACAGAAAGAGACTCACAGACTTAAAGTGTACCTTATTAAGTGACATCATGTGAACCCGGACTTCCAAGGTGGTGCAGCGATAAAGGATCCACCTGACAATGCAGGAGACCCAGGTTCAATCGATCGCTGGGTGGGGAAGATCCCCTGGAGAAGGAAATGGCAACCCACTCCAGTATTCTTGCCTGGAGAATCCCACGGACAGAGGAGCCTGGTGGGCTATAGTCCATGGGGTGGCAAAGAATTGGACATGACTGAGCAGCTAACACACCACACAGACACACACACACAGACACACAGACACACAGACACACACACATTTGAACTCAGGATTATCAGACTCCTGATGCTGAGGTCTTTCTCCCCGTCTTGCTATTTCTCTCTCTTCAGAATACTCATGATCAAGGCAAATTTTCTTCCAGGAACACTGATAATGATAAACAGATAAGACTTCATAGAGAAGGCTCTCTTGGGACTGCGGAATACATTTTCTTGGCACATTTCATTAGTTAATTTAAAAAAAAAGTGTTGGGCTGTTGCTAGGTAGTTTATATTTTATTCTATTTCAAGTTGGGAAAATACCTCACTTCAAAGCTTTGTTTTTGGTATATATTCTTTGTGGGGTGGATCACATTGTAGGCAATTTGGAGAAAATGTTTATAGCTATACAGGCTGAGAATCTGGTCCTTCCCCAACACATATTTCAGCATATAGCAAAACAGCCACCATATAGTCCTGCTGTTCATGAAGCAAAATTTGATTCTGGGACATATAAACAGGAGTGTAACTATAGCAAACATGAGTTAATCCTCTCACAATCCTCAGCATTTGTAAAGCTTTTTTCGGAGTCTCCTGTTTAGAGCTGACCAAAGCAATTTAAGCAGATATGTGGAGCCTGGAGAGAATTCCAAGGAGGAAGTCCAGAATAATGTAAAGACTCTCCAGTCTGCCTTGTGCAAGGAAAGAAAGCAATTCGACAAACATTCCTGGGCAAGGAACCCCAGAGGGAAAGCACAGTCCAAAGAGATCCACGTCTGTTGTATTAATTAATATGTCCATGGTTCTTTGCCCCATTCTGGGTACAAAGTAGCACTTCAGTCCATATGTAATGAATTGAATCAAGGGCCTTAGAACCTGACTGGGATGTAAACCTGAGACTGTCAATAGAAGGAATAGGAGATAAGTGATAAAATAAATGTATAAAGAAGGAGGGAAGAAAGCAATTCTCTTTGACTAGATAATCACTGAAGGCTTCATGGAGTCTAGTGCTTGAGATAGGCTTTGGACTATGGGGGTCTTTTCTATAGTATAAAGAGGGAATATGCATTTATGGGTGTAGAGTCAGTCTGTCAAAAGACATAGCAGTAAAGAGTTTATGCTGTACTGATGGAATGGGGGATGGTAGGGTTGTAACAAAGTACACGGGGAATGTGACACAGAGGAAACAAGCCTGGAAATGAAGGTGATGTCAGGCTACAAAAGGCTCGAATATCGCAGTAAGGATTTTGTATTTTATTCCTTAGGCAGTGGAGAAAATGAGAGTTAACATTTATTGAACTATGGTTCTCAAGTTTAATAGTGGGTAAATATACAATTTACAAACATTATCTTACTTAAACCTCAGAACCTCACTGAGACTTAGAAGAAAATTGAAGTAATATTCCCAAAGTCACCTATCCGGCTGATAGCATATCTGTCTGAATCTTGATATGACTCCAGAGCCAAGACTATTAACTACTATATTAAGCTGACTTTTGTCAAAAGCTTTTGGAGGTGGAAGTGACACGATTAGGACCATACCATCACTTTGACATATGCGTTAAAGATGTGAGAGAGTGGGAGTGAAACCACGCTGGTAAAACTAGTTAGATTATTGCCACAGTCCAAGCAAACTATCAGCTAAAGCATAGCTCTAGAAATGGTGGTTCAGGGAAAATGGGATATAAAAGTAACATAAAAAGTAGACTAAAAAGGACTCAAATAGGTTGAATTTGGAGATGTGGTTATTATTAGTGTGCTGTGCTTAGGCCCTCAGTCATATCTGACTCTTTGTGACCCCCATGGACTGTAGCCCACCAGGCTCCTCTGTCCATGGGGATTCTCCAGGCAAAAATACTGGAGTGGGTTGCCATGCCCTCCTCCAGGGGATCTTCCCTACCCAGGTCTGCCGCACTACAGGCAGATTCTTTACCATCTGAGCCACCAGGTAAGCCCTGTTATTAGTACTATTTGTCAAAAAATTCCATTCCTTTCTCTTTCCAGATGCATTAAGTGCCCTTTCTGTCTTTCTGTAGTTGGATGGGGTCATGTGGTTAATTTGAGACAATAAGTTTTGCATGGAAGTGAAGTGTGTAATCTCTTGCCCAAATATTTAATCACCAATGTATGTCCCCCCCCCCCACCCCCACCAGAGCTCTAGCTTTTCTTCTTATCATTGTGACTTGCACTATTTGAGAAGGTGATTTCTCTTTCAGCCTGGTCCTTGAATGCTTAAGGTTTATTTGTTACTGCAGCAAACCTAGTCTGTCTTGACTGCTACAGAGGAGGCAGAAACTGCTGCTGCTGTTCTGGCAATTCTATGGACTGTAGCCTGCCGGGTTCCTCTGTCCGTGGGATTTCCCAGGCAAGAATACTGGAGTGGGTTGTCATTTGCTTCTCCAGGGGATCTTCCCCACCCAGAAACCAGGCCTTCATCTCCTGCTTGGCAGGTGGATTCTTTAGCACTGAGCCACCTGGGAAACCTGGCAATTAGCTGACATTTATTGAGCATTTACATTGTGATATGCTCTGCTCATATTAATTACCTTATTTGGTTCTTAAAAGGAAATCTACTATAATATAAATGTAAATTTTATAATATGAAAGTAAGCTATAAAAGCAAAAATTTTTACTATGTTTGAAGGTGAGAAATGAGAGACAAGTACAGCAGGGAAAAAGGAGATGAGGAATGCTCTCAAGGTAGGCAGTTGCAAGTTCCAAATGAAGCCATGAACGTGAGGGTGTGGACCATGTGAATATGTGATAAGGGGTGGAGAGAGTTTTTGTGTCAGGGAATACAGGCAGTGTGTGTGTATATATATATCCCCTGCCTCAAAGCTCCCTGGTAACAGTGCTAAGCATAAAGCCAGCTGCAATGAGCAGGTTTATAGCTCATTGGAGTCACAGGGGAATTTACATGGTAGTCACTCTGCCAAACAGTACACAGATCTGAAAATTCAGCACTGAAAATAGAAAAGCACAGGCCCCCAAGCTACTCTTCAGATTTTAAGCCATCGTTGAGGTTGTGTTTGGAACCTGAGTATTATTGTGGGTGATACACTTTTTTTTTTTTTTTTTTTGTCCATTGTGAGTTAATTATTTTGAAAAACTCTTAAGCTTATGAGAAAGTCTTTCTTTGATTACTGATAAGCTGACTCTTGTTTTCCTCGGGTCAAATAGGCAAAGTTATCCAAGTTAGTTTGATTGCCTGATTGAAGGCTACTGGTTCAACTAATACGTTCTTTATATTACAGAAAGGAAAGAAAGGAAAAAAAAAAGGAAGGGAGGGAGGGAGGAAGGGAATCAAAAGGGGAAACTAAAGAAAACTGACTCTCACTTGTTAAAAATTGGAACATAAGCCTTACTTATTATCCCCCACACAAATGTTTATCTAAATATCTATGGATCAATTAGAGAACTGGCTCTGATGACGGTCATTTCATCACATTCATATTTCTTTGTTCTCACCTCTATTACCTTAGTCTCGAGCTCTCCTGCTCCCCAGTCTAGCTTGCTTACATTTTGTAATATATTCCTAGTGGTTCTCTTTGCTTTTCTGTTACCTGGGGCAAGATTCAGCAGTGCTGCCTGATAAACATTCCTCAAGTCTCACTTTCATGATGCCATTGTGTTAATTAGGCTTCCAGAGCCAAAGAATGGAGTTTTGCTCTGATTGCCTTACATACAAGGAGACTACTGGGGGCAATTGTCCACTCTTAGGACTGTGATTTCATGATGTGATTTGGCTACAGATTTCCTCTTTATAACTCTTCCTCTCCATTGAACTGTCCCTTATGCAATCGATCTGATTGCTTTAACTTATAATAATCATCATTATTCACACTGGGTAGATCTTTATCCCTGGGCTGGGTACCCACTCTGACCCAGGTAGTTATCAGTTCAGTGCCAAGAATTGTCTATCTTTTCTTCCTGAACCAGTGCCTCTGGCTGAGGGTACCTGTAACTTTCCTGTTCAAGAACCTAAAGTGATTCTCTGCTATGACCATAAAAATGTTTAAACTTTCTCTGGATTTCAATTTCCCTGATAACAGGATGCTTCCCTAACTTTTCAACTTTATTGTTGACTACTCTAATGTGTGCTATATGCCCTAGGGAGGCCAGTGCTCACTGCCAAGGTGGGACTGTGCGTGGTCCCACCTTGACACCCTAGTCCAAAATGCTTATTCCACAAAAGCCATGCACCTCATTCATTTCCTCTATTGACACCTTTCCCTGGTGGCTCAGACGGTAAAGAATCCGCCTGCAGTGCAGGAGACCTGGATTTGACCCCTGGGTTGGGAAGATCTCTGGAGGAGGGCATGACAACCCACTCCAGTATTCTTGCCTGGAGAATCCCATGGACAGAGGAGCCTGGTGGGCTTCAGTCCGTGGGGAGCAAAGAGTCGGACATGACTGAGCAACTAAGCACATCACAGCACACTCGTTCTACAGGCTTCCCAGGTGGCTTAGTGGTGAAGAATCCTTCTTCCTATCAGGAGACATAGGAGACATGGGTTCAATCCCTGGATTGGGAAGATCCCCTGGTAGAGGGCATGGCTATCCACTCCAGTATTCTTGCATGGGAAATCCCAGGGACAGAGGAGCCTGGCAGGTTACAGTCCATGGGATGGCAAAGAGTTGGAGATGACTTATCAACTAAACCACCACCACCAGCACTCATTCTACAAGAATCATGTTCTATCACCTTTATTCAGCCTCTCTGAGAACTTTGTCCTATGTCGATCCTCTGTTTTTGTCATCTTTTTGAACATTATAAATATTATGTCCTATTATTTATGACTTATTATTCAGTTTCTTTATTTCATGTGTTTTTGACACAATAATTTGTTTTCTAATTGGTGTCTCTATGTTGTATTGCTTAGTACTGTCCTTCTGTTTAGTAGGGGCATATACTACTGTGCTTGTGTCACGTAGTGCCCAATCCAGTTCTAGACACCTAAACAGTGCTCGAATTACCATCATATAGACAATGTGAAACAGAATCAGTTCAGTTCAGTTCTGTTTAGTCACTCAGTCGTGTCGGACTCTTTGTGACCCCATGAATCGCAGCATGCCAGGCCTCCCTGTCCATCACCAACTCCCGGAGTTCACTCAGACTCACGTCCATTGAGTCAGTGATGCCATCCAGCCATCTCATCCTCTGTCGTCCCCTTCTCCTCCTGCCCCCAATCCCTCCCAGCATCAGAGTCTTTTCCAATGAGTCAACTCTTCTCATGAGGTGGCCAAAGTACTGGAGTTTCAGCTTTAGCATCAGTCCGTCCAAAGAAATCCCAGGGCTGATCTCCTTCAGAATGAACTGGTTGGATCTCCTTGCAGCCCATGGGACTCTTAAGAGTCTTCTCCAACACCGCAGTTCAAAAGCATCAATTCTTCGGCGCTCAGCCTTCTTCACAGTAGAACAGAATAGGCAATGTTAAACAGGAAGTTCCCTAAATGATTCCTCCAGGAATGATGGTTAGTAATTTTACTCAGAAAATATCACATATTTGGTCAACAGGAAACCTGTTTTTCATGAATTAATCATTGATTCAGTTCAGTTCAGTCACTCAGTCGTGTCCGACTCTTTGCGACCCCATGAACTGCAGCACACCAGGCCTCCCTGTCCATCACCAACTCCCAGTTTACTCAAACTCATGTCCATTGAGTTGGTGATCCCATCCAATCATCTCATCCTCTGTCGACCACTTCGCCTCCTGCCTTCAATCTTTCCCAGCATCAGGGTCTTTTCCAATGAGTCAGTTTTTCACATCAGGTGGCCAAAGTGTTGGAGTTTCAGCTTCAGCATCATTCCCCCCAAAGAAATCCCAGGGCTGATCTCCTTCACAATGGACTGGTTGGATCTCCTTGCAGTCCAGGGGACTCTCAAAAGTCTTTTCCAACACCACAGTTCAAAAGCATCAATTCCTCAGCACTCAGCTTTCTTTATAGTCCAAATCTCACATCCATACATGGCTACTGGAAAAACTATAGCTTTGACTAGATGGACCTTTGTCAGCGAAGTAATGTCTCTGCTTTTTAATATGCTGTGTAGGTTGGTCAAAACTGTTCTTCCAAGGAGCAAATGTCTTTTAATTGTATGGCTGCAGTCACCATCTGCAGTGATTTTGGAGCCCCCCAAATAAAGTCTGTCACTGTTTCCACAGTTTCCCCATCTATTTGCAGTGAAGTGATGGGACCAGATGTCATGATCTTAGTTTTCTGAATGTTGAGTTTTACTCCAGTTTTTTCACTCTCCTCTTTCAGTTTCATCAAGAGGCTCTTTAGTTCTTCTTCACTTTCTGCCATTGATTAGTGATTCTTTATGTTGCTTCAGTTGTGTCTAACTCTTTGTGACCCCATACTGTAACCCATCAGGCTCTTCTGTCTATGGGATTTTCTAGGCAAGAATACTGGAGTGAGTTGCCATTCCCTTCTCCAGGGAATCTGTCCAACCCAAGGATCGAACCTGTGTCTCTTGTGTCTCCAGCATTGACAGATGGGTTCTTTACCACTAGCACCACCTGGGAAGCCCTTTAACTAAAGAAAGGATTTTAAAAATATTTCTTTACCAATGAAACTCAAAAAGAAATCTTGATCTTATTCAAGTCTAGAAACTATAAAGTTCTTTGAATGAGGTTGAGAAAAGAAATAGGGGTTCGATGCACGATACTGGATGCTTGGGGCTGGTGCACTGGGATGACCCAGAGGGATGGAATGGGGAGGGAGGAGGGAGGAGGGTTCAGGATGGGGAACACATGTATACCTGTGGCGGATTCATTTTGATATTTGGCAAAACAAATACAATTATGTAAAGTTTTAAAAAAAAAAAAGGCGAGAGGTGGTGATGGGGTGGCAGCAGCTATGAATTTTATGATATGTGAATTATATCTCAATAAAGCTCTTATTTTTAGGAAAAAAAAAAAAGAAATAGGGAGAAAAAGGTGTTAGGACATAGAACATGGCTTAAACCAAAGCATGGAAATGAAGACATTTATAATGTGATCTGGAGTTCAGTTTTACTGAAGCAGAAGTAACATCCATGCCCATCACTCCCACCTGCAGACTGGATGACATGAAATTTATTCTGCACAACTTTGTCACTTCTGTGTTTAACACAGTAGCTGGCATATGGTACGTACTCACTAAACATTTGTTGAAAGATCACTCAGGTTAGAATGAAGAAGTGTTGAAAAATGAAGATAAAATATGCTATAGAGCATCCTGACTGAATGTAAAACATCCATAAAAATATAAAAGAATGTGTACATATTGTTCAGTATTACAGCCACATTGCCTAGTAAAGAAAGTAATCTGATCATTTGAGAGCAAGCAATTAAAAAGACTCAGTAATGAGGACAGTAAAGCAAATATTGGTTCTTCTAGTACCAAATGCTATGAAGTGAAATTTCTACCTGGTATAGGAAAATTGAACAATAGACCTGTGACATGAGTAAATAAAAAGTAACCTAGGTTTAATTAATTCAAAAAAAATTTTTTTTCCTCAATTTAAAATTTTATTGGCTTTTGGGAACAGATACAACAATGTTCAGGAAATCTTAAGTACAAAATACTAAAATATCTACAGAGATGTGTATATGGAAAATATTATTATTATTATTATTTTTACTTTACAATATTGTATTGGTTTTTCCATATATCAAAATGAATCCACCACGGGTGTACACGTGATCCCTATCCTGAACCCGTCTCCCACCTCCCTCCCTATACCATCCCTCTGGGTCATCCCAGTGCACCAGCCCCGAGCATCCTGTATCTTGCATCGAACCAGGACTGGCGATTCGTTTCTTATATGATATTATACATGTTTCAATGCCATTCTCCCAAATCATCCCCCCCTCCCTCTCCCACAGAGTCCAAAAGACTGTTCTATATATCTGTGTCTCTTTTGCTGTCTCACATACAGGGTTATTGTTACCATCTTTCTAAATTCCATATATATGCGTTAGTATACTGTATTGGTGTTTTCCTTTCTGGCTTACTTCACTCTGTATAATAGGCTCCAGTTTCATCCACCTCATTAGAACTGATTCAAATGTATTCTTTTTAATGGCTGAGTAATACTCCATTGTGTATATGTACCACAGCTTTCTGATCCATTCATCTGCTGATGGACATCTAGGTTGCTTCCACGTCCTGGCTATTATAAATAGTGCTGCGATGAACATTGGGGTACATGTGTCTCTTTCAATTCTGGTTTCTTTGGTGTGTATGCCCAGAAGTGGGATTGCTGGATCATAAGGCAGTTCTATTTCCAGTTTTTTAAGGAATCTCCACACTGTTCTCCATAGTGGCTGTACTAGTTTGCATTCCCACCAACAGTGTTAGAGGGTTCCCTTTTCTCCACTTGGCAAGGAAAGTCAAAATTTTTCTTTTGACTTTCCTTACCAAGATTTCTTACCAGTTTCTGAGTGGACAAATTGACATTGTAATTCATGTTGCATTCAAAATTGTTTTGTTAATTTGTGCCTTGGTCATCTACATCAGAATTTCTTTTACTCTAAGTGTTTCATTTCACATTAACATTTTCTATTGAATGCTATTCCTTGTTAAAGATTTTCTTTCAAGTACTCTTATACATTGGGTTTCCTTGGTGGCACTGTGGTAAAGAATCTACCTGCCAATGCAGGAGACACAAGAGACTTGGGTTCAATTCCTGGGTGAGAAGATCCCCTGGAGAAAGAAATGGCAATGGACTACAATATTCTTGCCTGGAAAATCCTGTGGATGGAGTAGCCTGGGAGACTATAGTCCATGGGTTTGCAAAAGTTTCAGACACAACTGAGTGATTAAGTGCATACAGACACACACGAACATACACACACATTCTTATACATAGGTTACATAGTAGGTTAATATTATTCAAATCAGCAGGGTTTTGTCAGCACAGGTACTGGAAATTCAATTTAAATACCATAAAAAAAGTAACTCACTGGTCTGGGTAACCTGGACATCAGGGGTAGATCTAGATTCATGCACATTAAAATCCAGGGCTCTAGTAAGGTTATCAGGCCTTTATCTTCACCCCTCAACTCTGCTTCTTGCTGTGTGTCATTTTAATTTTTTTCTACTCATGATGAGCTTTTCACATGTGGTTTTTAAGGAGACTTCTGGAGGGACCAGTTATCCCTGTTTCCAGTGTAATAGCACTAGAGGAGGTAACTAAAAAGTGAAAGTGTTAGTCACCCAGTCTTTTCCGACTCTATGACCCAATGGAACCCACCAGGCTCCTCTGTCCATGGAATTCTCCAGGCAAGAATACTGGAGTGGGTTGCCATTTCCTATGCCAGAAGATCTCCTCGACCCAAGGATTGAACCCACAACTCCCATATTGCATGCAGAGTCTTTATCATCGGAGCCACCAGAGAAGCCCCATAGATATTATCTCTCTAATGTTTGTCCTCAGAAAACACTGACTGGTCCAGCAAGACATATAGTTCTCAGGAATGATTTGCAAAGTTGGGTTTTATGATTAGCTTGGTTTTTTGATTAGCTTGGAAGATCATGTCCCTTTCCTCTCTGACTCCCTCACCTTCAGTGGCCTAGGTGTGTTTGGCACCCGGTGTAATAGCACTGCAAGAATACAGGTACTGAAGGAAGAATTCTCAGATGGAAAGTGATGTTGGACATTCAACATATGACTACAATTATGGCCTAACAGTGGAGATTATGTTTCCTAGATTGGAAACAATGAGGTAAGCAGTATATATCCTGACATGGAATGCCATCCGAACAAAATTTATTTTTGCCTTGTGATAATTTTTAATACTTTAACCTACAAAGATGGTTGCAACAAATCTACCTCACATGTTTTCTTCAATATTATCTTAACCATTTTCTGATCAAGAGGTGAGGCCTAACTCCTTTGTCTGCCCCTAAATCTGGATTGTAACTAACAAAAAATGGCAGAAGTGATGCTGCAGGACTTCTGAAGCCAGGTTAAAAGCAGTATTCTGTTTCTGCCATGGTCTCTTGGAATGCTGTGCTTGGGATGATCCCTCTTAAAGCCCAGGAGACACACTGGTTTGGCTGTGTGTAGATGTTCTTATCGGCAGCTCTAGCTAAGCTCAGCCTTTGAGTCACCTCAGGCCAGGAACCAGACATGCGAGTAAATTAACTGTCTTGGAAGTATATTCTATAGCTCCAGCTGTTTCAGTTCCCAGCCATTTGTATCACTCACAGAGGAGGCTGTAGACATACAGTAGAAAAGACAAGCCACATCACTATGTCCTGGTAGAATTTCTGACTCCCCAAATTAGATGACACAATAAAGAAAAAAAATCAGGTGTTATGACCACTACTAAGTTTGGTTGGTTTGTAATGAAGCCATAAACAACTAGAGCATAATCCATGCTCTCAGTGCTCAGCATGGGTTTTGGAAGAGGACAGAGAACATATTTTCCCCCTGACATCTGAAACACGATCACTCCAGATGAAAAATGTATTCTGAAAATAAGATTGTCAGAGAGGGATTTGACTGATAGTGTAAAGACAATCAAATACATTATTTAAAAGAGGTGCATTTTGAGATCTTAAAGTTGATGAAAGATATTAATTAAGGGAGAGAAGTATAAAATAAAATCCAGGGATAGAGAGTTTAGTGATCAGCACCTACTTGGGATAACAAGAAATTGACAATTGGAATATGTAGGAGGGAGTCAAGTTGAATTTAAAGCAGGATAATTTATTGGGGTCTTGAATGGTCTGCAAAGTTTAGATTTAGATAAAGACTAATAAGAAGGTGTTAAAATGTATTCTATTTGAAAATTTTATACCCCAAATGGTAAATTTGTTGTCATGATCATGTTTCAGATGAAGGCATGAGTAACAATCCCATGATGCAGAGACAGAGTGTCTGGCAGAAAACATGAAAAGCATGTAGAAATGGTGGAAAATAAATAGCATAACTGTGTGACCAATTATAATTGGGGGTTAAGTATAAATCCTTGCTTCCTATAAATGACTAATCCCCCAAATAATTCCAAAAAATGACTATAGTTTGTAGTGAGGGACAGTGGAGAAAAGAAGCTTATTTTGAGAGATTTTCAAGTGTTACTCATTAGTATAGAGATGTAGTTTTCAAAAATAACAGTGGAAAAAATTTGTTTTCATGTGGCATATTTGTGATCTTAGATTTTTCACACTAGTCTTGTCAATCATAGGTCTTAAACTAGACTAACAGAACATGTTGTACCTGCTGTGTGTACTTTTGGTTTAATACTCAAAATCTCAGTCAGTAACTGGGATTTAGAGCAAGTAACATTTCTTTGGAAGGAATGACGCTGAAGCTGAAACTCCAGTACTTTGGCCACCTCATGCGAAGAGTTAACTCATTGGAAAAGACTCTGATGCTGGGAGGGATTGGGGGCAGGAGGAGAAGGGGACGACAGAGGATGAGATGGCTGGATGGCATCACTGACTCGATGGACGTCTGAGTGAACTCCGGGAGTTGGTGATGGACAGAGAGGCCTGGCGTGCTGCGATTCATGGGGTCACAAAGTCGGACACGACTGAGTGACTGAACTGAACTGAACATTCCTAGAACTTACTTCTAACATTGGGGAACTATTATTTGACTATTACATTGAGTTTGTGAAAGAATCAGATGAATAAATATGTGTGCAAATGTTTTTGTACACTATCAAATTGTATACACATTCTTGAAATGAAACGAGAGTAGGCTAGAATGTTACAATTGTAGCAAAGGAGTATGTTATAGAGTAAAGCCCCTGAGAGGTATTTATCCTCTGTGCTGGTGTCTTGGATTCTGTGTGCAATGTGTAATGTGCTCAGTTGCTCAGTCGTGTCCTACTCTTTGTGGCCCCATGGACTGTAACCCACCCAGGATCCTCTGTCCATTGAGTTTTCCAGGGAAAAATTCTGGAGTGGAGTTGCATTTTCAACTTCAGGGGATCTTCCCAACCTAAGGATTGAACCCTGGGTGTCTTGCATTTCCTACATTGGTAGATGGATTTTTTACCATTGCACCACTTGGGAAGCCCTTGGATTCTATATAGGGCTACAAAAGGAATAGTTCAGCCCAGACTGAAGATTGAGGAATACAATTGGATATTGGTTCAGAATAGACTCATACTATAGGGCAAGGAGCCAGAAATGGGTGTGGAGGTGAGTCTGAAGGTGAGAAATGAAAAATCAATGAGATGAATCGCAGAAACATGTTTAAATAGTCCAGGAAGTCAGAACAATATCAGAGGGTATCCGTAGGAGGGACAGAGACATGGGTATAATCAGTTTTCTCTGTTGATGGTTCTCTTAATGTGGGGCTTCTTCCACAAGGGTTTATGAGGGATTCTCACATAGGATTACTTAATAAGGACTGCATCCTCTTCATTCTTTCAGTTCTCAAAATTGCTATACCTAATACTTCAGCTTTGACAATTCCTATTCATGTCTCAAGCTAGAGTTTGACAGCTAAGGAATATAGGAACTGTTATCCTAGCTGGATCAGACTCATTATCATTGATAGTGCTCTCCAAATACTAGGGCAGGTAACACTAAAAGCACCCATAATATAGAGCCTTTATTTTGCATCTGGACTCCCCAAAGCCCCTCCTATAATTTCCCCTTTCCCTTTTGAAATCCTGTTGCCTCAGAATTTGTTGTACCACCTTGCCCATCTTCTTTGATTGTTCATTCTGTTAGCTTGGATCTTCATTTTCTTCCTGACCTTAGAAAACATCCAGCATCTTTTGATTCCATGCCCCAGAGCCACAAGCCACTCTTGCTCTACTCTAGCATTTTAATTTAGTGTTTGTTGTCAGGGTCAGAACCTTAAAGAGATTGGTCAGACAGGGCAATTACATATTCTGTTAGGTAGATGTTAATGTGGTCAGTTTTATTTCAGGTCAAACATTGAGGTTATCTTCTGTTCCCAGAAGTTATTTGAGTGATGGTGCAGAACTTTAACAGCACCAAGTAATGCTGTGTATTTGAAAGTAAACATTTCATTGTGGGTACAGCATGTAAATTAAAAAATGAAAAGCATATCTTTTCCACTTGCAAATATATTTTCACTTTCTATATGAGAATTTAATTATATTTCAAGGTGAATTTTTAAACATATTAAATGTTTAAAAGAATATTTTCTATTTTCAAAGAAAATTTTTTGATTTACAGAAAAACTGTGAAGATAGTACAGAGTTCCTAAATACCCAAAGCCAATACATTTGTCACAATCAGTGAACAAACACTGATGCAATTTTATAATATAAAGTTTGTAATTCAGATTTCCTTAGTTTTTATTTAATATCCTTTTTCTATTCCAGAATTCCACTGAGGGCACCATAATTCTATTTATTTATGGTCTCCTTAGCTCCAGTGACTATGTCAATGGATCAGATTTTCCATGTTTTTGATGACTTTGACAATTTTGAGGAATTTATGTGGAATGTTTTTCACTTGGGATGTGACTATGTTATATGTTTTCCTCATTATTAGACTGAGATTATGGGCCTCCTCTGTGGCTCAGCTGGAAAAGATCCACCTGCAATGAGGAAGACCTGAGTTATTCCCCTGGGTTGGGAAGATCTCCTGGAGAAGGGAAAGGCTATCCACTCCAGCATTCTGGCCTGAAGAATGCCATGGACCATACAGTCCATGGGATCGCAAAGAGTTGGACACAACAGAGCGACTTTCACTTTCACTTTTTCATGGACTTTGGGAAGGAGGATTACAGAACAAACTTGACATTCTTATTCTATCAAGACATAAGCCACATCTGGCAGCATGACTTATCACTTCAGATGTTGATCTAGATCATCTGACTGAGGTAGTGCTTGTCAGTTTTCTCCAGAGTTACTCACTTTTTCCTCTTTTCTATAGTGTACTCTTTGGAAGGCGGTCACAATGCTACCATCCATAATTAAGTAGGGGAATTAAGGTCCACATTCTTAAGTGATGATATTTACATGCATTGTTGTTTTGTGGAAGATTGGCTTACTCTCCCCCACTTATTTATTTATTTATATCCATCTTGACCCATGGATATTTATTTTGTACTTTGGGCTATAATGCAATACTATAAGTATTGATTTAATAAAGTTCATTTCAAAAGAAAGTTTCAGGTTCACCATGAAGTTTAATGGAAAATGCAGAGTTCCCACATACCCTCTGCCCTGATATATGCACATCCTTTCCCATGACCAACATCACACCCCAGAGAGATACATGTGTTACAATGAACCTACACTTGCACATGGTTATCTCTCAAAGTCCATTCTTTACATCATGGTTCACTTTGGGTGCTGTACATTCTTTAGGTTTTTTTAAAATGCTTTATTTATTTATTGGCCTCACCATGTGGCATGCAGGATCCTAGTTCCCTGACCAGGGATCGAACTTGAGTCCCCTGTAGTGGAAGCATAGAGTCCTAAACACTGGGACCACTAGGAAAGTCCCCATTTTTTTGAGTTTTTACAAATGTATTACAAAATATCTCCACCATTATGGCACCATATGAATAGTATTACTGTCCTAAAAATTCTCTCTGTTCTGCATATTCATCCCTTCTTCCTGCTAGGCCCTGGCAACCACTGATCTTCTCACTGCCGCCATAGTTTTGCCTTTTCCAGACTGTCCTGTAGTTGGAATCAAACTGTATGTAGCCTAATCAAATTGGTTTCTTTCATTTAGTAATAAGCATTTAAATTTCTTTCATGTATTTTCATGACCAGATAGGTCATTTCTCTTTAGTACTGAATAATACTCCACTGTCTGTATGTACCGCAGTTTAGTTATCCAACCACCTACTGAAGGATATCTTGGTTGTTTCCAAGTTTTAGCAATTATGGATAAAAATGGTATAAATACCTGTGTGCAACTGTTTTGTGTAGACATAAGCTTTCATCTTCGTTAGGTAAATACTAAGAAGTGTGATTGTAGTATTGTATGGTAAGAATATGTTTAGCTTTGTAAAAAACTACCAAACTGTCATCCAAAGTAGATGTGCTATTTTACATTCTGACCAGCAAAGAATGAAGGCCCTCCATATCCTCGCCAACATTTTGTGTTGTCAGTCTTCTGGATGTACACAGTTTTCATAGTGGTATCTTATTATTTTAATTTGCATTTCCCTAATGCCATATGGTCAGAGAAGGCGATGGCACCCCACTCCAATACTCTTGCCTGAAAAATCCCATGGATGGAGAAGCCTGGTAGGCTGCAGTCCATGGGGTCGCTAAGAGTCGGACACGACTGAGCGACTTCACTTTCACTTTTCACTTTCATGCATTGGAGAAGGAAATGGCAACCCACTCCAGTGTTCTTGCCTGGAGAATCCCAGGGACGGGGGAGCCTGGTGGGCTGCCGTCTATGGGGTCACACAGAGTCGGACATGACTGAAGTGACTTAGCAGAAGTAGAATGCCATATGGTATTGAGCTTCTTTTCATATGCTTTTTTGTCATATACATATCTTTTGATGATGAATCTGCTAGGTCTTTTCTCTATCTTCAATCAAATTGTTCATTTTCTTATTGTTGAGTTTTAAGAGTTCTTTATATGCTTTAGAAAAGTCTTTTATCAAATGTGTCTTGGAAATATTTTCCCCAAGTCTGTACATTGTATTTTTAGTCTCTTAATACTGCCTTTTTCAGAGCAGAAATTTTAAAATTTTAATAAAGTCTAGCTTACCAATTATTTCTTTCATGAATCATGCCTTTGGTATTATCTAAAAAGCCACTGGTAAACCAAAGGTCAACTCGTGTTTCTCCTTTGTTGTCTTCTAGGACTTTCATGGTTTAACACTTTACATTTACATAGCTCTAGTTTGAATTTTTGTGAGGGGTCAAGTCTGTGTGTGGATTCTTTTTTTTTTTTTTTTTTGCATGTGGATATAGAGTTGTTCCAGTACCATTTTTTGAAAAGACTAATTTTCCTGCAGTGTATAACCCTAGTGTGTGTGTTAGTCACTCAGTTGTATCCAACTTTTTGTGACCACCCTGCCAGGCTCCTCTGTTCATGGAATTCTCCAGGTAAGGATATGGAGTGCATTGCATTCCTTTCTCCAGGGGATCTTGTCAACCTAGGGACTGAACCTGAGTCTCCTGCATTGCAAGCAGATTCTTTACCATCTGAGTTACTAGGGAAGCCCAATCTCTTTGTCAAAGATTAGTTGTGTTCTAGCTTTGACTATTGGGACTTTCTTTCAATTAACCCTTTTGATATATTTCCATCACTTAAAAAAAAAAATTGAGCATTTCTTTACTTTCTGGCACTATAAGATAGCCCAGGCTCATCTTGTATATCTCCTGCCCCATTCCTAGAATAGTCATTCCTTCAAGAAGCCCAGTTCCTTTTATTGGAGAATAATATTCAAAATGAAGATTTGAGTGTTAGATGTGCTCATTGTTTATCAGGTTATCATTTTAAACTCTCTCAGATGATAGAGCAATTAAATAGATGATGATCTACCAAACCATGTATATAAACGTGCACAGCCCATGAACACATATACACACATTTCAATATGTGATCATCTGTATCTATATTAAAACAGTTCATACTGATATCAACAACTTTCATGCATTGCCTTATATATCATTTTAACTACCCCCGCTTGTTTAACTGAAAATTTTCACTCCAAAAGTGAGACATTGGCTGTCAGCTTCCACCTTACTTTTACTTAATTGTTCAATTCCAGTATACATGTATAGTGATTTCAGAATTATTAACCCATACACTCATAAGAAACAATTTTATCAATTAGAATAGAGTACAGATGTACATTTCTTTTTTTCTCCTTTAGTCCTATAGAGTACTCATTTCCAAAGTTACTTCACTTAGCATTCTTCACCCCACCTTCTTTCATTGAGGATGTATCTTACATTTGCTGTAGGGTTATATTCTTTTGCCACATTTCACATTACATCCCTCAACTTTCTAAGTGATTTTTAAAAATTTGCATGCTTTGGGATTTACTTTTTTGCTGTATTTTTCTATATTTTCTGACAAATGTGCAATGCCATGTATCCACTATTACAGTATCATACAGGATAGTTTCACTGCACTAAAAAATCTATTGTATTGTAATTTTTCCCCATGTATAGATCTACTTCCTTGCTTCTCCCGGGAAACCACTGATCTGTTTATTTTCTTTAAAATATTGACTTTTTGAGAATCTCATATACATGAAATTATACAATATATAGTTTTTTTCCTACTGCCTTCTTTCACTTAGTAATATGCATTTAAACTTCATCCATGTCTTTTCAGGCTTTATAGTGCATTACTTTTAATCACCAAATGGCGTTTCATTTCATGGATATCCCGCTGTTTGTTTATTAATTCACCTATTGAAGGACATCTTGGTTGTTAACATTTTTAGTTTTTATGAATAAAGCTTCTATAATATGTACAGGTTTATGTAGACATTAATTTCCAAGTCAGTTGGGTGAATATCTAGGAGCATGATTACTGCATCAAATGATAAGACTGTGTTTAGTTTGTAAGAAACCGCCAAGCTGTCTTCTGGAGTGGTGGCATTGCATTCCTACTGGCAGTGAATGAGTTTCTGTTGCGCTACATTCTTGTCAGCAATGGATATTGTCTTTTTTGTTGCTGTTGTTGTTTAGATTTCAGTCCTGCTAATCAGCCTGTGGTGCTATATCATTGTTGATTTAATTTGCATTTCTCTAATGACAAAGGGTGTTGAGTATGTTTTCATATGCTTATTTGCCATATGTATATCTGCTTTGGTGAAGTGTCCAGATCTTTTGCCTATTTTTAAATTTTGTTGTTTGGTTTTTACTGTTGACTTTTAGACTTCTTGTATGTTTTGGGTATAAATGCTTTAACAGATATGTGATTTGCAAATATTTCCCCCAGCGTGTGGCTTGTCATTATATTCTCTTGACAGTGTCATTGCAGAAGAGTTCTTAATTAAAAAAAAAGTGGAAGTTATCAATTTTTCTTTCATAAACTATACTTTTGCTATATCTAAACTCTAGGTTATATAGATTTTTTTCCTATGTTTTCTTGCCAAAGGGCTATAATTTAGCAATTTATATTTGTGTCTATGATCTATTTTAGTTTTTTTAATGTATGTGTAAGACCTTTAGTCTCTATCCTCTTCATATTTTTTAACATGGACACATTTCTATTGAAATTATTGCTTTTGTTGCTATATTTATGTGTCTATGGGATTTCCTGGATTTCCAGATGGTAAAGAATTTGACTGCAATGCAGGAGACCAGGGTTTGATCTCTGGGTCAGGAAGATCCCTGGAGAAGCGAATGGCAACCCATTCCAATATTCTTGCCTGGAAAATTCCATGGACAGAAGCTCACCAGAGCCTTTGGTGTCCAGAGTTTTTATTGGCTTGATCATGGATTTCCTGCACAGCTGACCTTTAATCTCTAGCCTCCCTCCAAGACTGAACTAACAGTTTAGCCTCCAGTTACTTTGGAGGTCACAGCTAATGTGGTGTAGCCCAAATATCCCACCATAAATCACATGGTGAAGGTCATAGCCCCTAGGCCAGCAAAGACACTCCCATCGGGTCACACATCCCAGGGACCTTGAGACCACCTTCCAGGAGTTGAGAGCAAAGTTCAGACCTCTCTTTGCTGCTGCTGCTAAGTCACTTCAGTCGTGTCCGACTCTGTGCGACCCCATAGACAACAGCCCACCAGGCTCCTCCGTCCCTGGGATTCTCCAGGCAAGCACACTGGAGTGGGTTGCCATTTCCTTCTCCAATGCATGAAAGTGAAAAGTGAAAGTGAAGTCGCTCAGTCGTGTCCAACCCTCAGCGACCCCATGGACTGCAGCCTTCCAGGCTCCTCCATCCATGGGATTTTCCAGGCAAGAGTACTGGAGTGGGGTTCCATTGCCTTCTCTGAGACCTCTCTTTGGGTAAGGCTAATTCTTCATTACACGTAACACAGAACATAAAATTATATGGATTTTAAAGATAAAACAGAATTTAAATATACATGGGAGTGACAATATTTACCAGATTTTTGAAGAACTTGAGGTCTTTCCTTTCCTATCAGAAAGAAGGTTGTAAATTACAATATGTTTAAGTATTTTAAAACCAACATTTTAATAAAGAAAATATTAAAAGTGGTCAATTTTTATACTTAGAGACTTAATTGTTGCAGTTTTCTGTATTATTATATGTTAATCTTTCTAGGATGTTGTCTGTCTTTAACACTGTAGGAACAAGAATGTTTTACAAGTTCTTCCCTCAGGGATGCATTCTTTCAATAAGGGAGGCAATTCTTTTAAATTTAGCTATCATCCCTTGCTTATAAATCAGTATTTTTTTGTGTCTGTTTTTCAGTGATCAGGTTACTGTCTACAGATCTTTTCATTGGTTTCCATTAGCATACAATACTTTTAGAAAGTCACCTCTTAAAAATGAGTTTAACCAAAGCCAAGATAGCTTTCTTCATTTCAAACATGCTAGTACCTGTAGTGCCACCAGAAGGCAATTATTGCTCACTTTGAGATTTAGCTTATTAGAGGCAGAGTGCTAAAGGAAACAGGCTAATTTTTTGGTGGTGGTAATTTTCTCTTTAAAAATGAGAGATGTTCGCTGTGGCAAAGGCCTCGTAATGATGCGTGCAGTGTTCATGGGCTGTGTTGCTTGAGTGGTTTCAGAGAAAAACACTTTTTGAACATCAGATTTTTCACCCTTGCCCTATTATCTTCAGCTTCCCTTTCTCGGTCTATCGGGTGATTATGTCTGATTCAGTAGTCAGTAATACTCTCATTGCACTTGGAAATATTGCATACAAATCACCCATTAAAAGGGTAGACAGGGAAGATATCATTGAATGCTGTTTTCAGATTCGGTAGATGCCTTTTTAAAATTTTTTTTTAAAATTTTATTTTATTTTTAAACTTTACAATATTGTATTGGTTTTGCCAAATATTGAAATGAATCTGCCACGGGTATACATGTGTTCCCCATCCTGAACCCTCCTCCCTCCTCCTTCCCCATACCATCCCCAAGCATCCTGTATCGTGCATCGAACCTGGACTGGCGACTCGTTTCATACATGATATTATACGTACTTCAATGCCATTCTCCCAAATCACCCCACCCTCTCCGTCTCCCACAGAGTCCAAAAGACTGTTCTATACATCAGTGTCTCTTTTGCTGTCTCGTATACAGGGTTATTGTTACCATCTTTCTAAATTCCATATGTATGTGTTAGTATACTGTATTGGTGTTTTTCTTTCTGGCTTACTTCACTCTGTATAATAGGCTCCTGTTTGAATTTTGTGTAGCTTCTGGGGAGGTACCCTTGCAAATTACTTTCCTTTAAAAAATGTTTTTAATTTCTTTTCTAATTCGTAAATTAATTTTTACTTAAACCCAACTTCATTACTTCTCTTTCTCTTTTGCAAACTATCATAGTGAATCAGAGACTCAAAAGTTCTTTAATGTCTTGGGTAGCACCCATTTTATTTTTGAATCTGTCATTTTGAAAAAGTTCCACAACTTGATCTGGGTGAGATGAAATGCAATCTTAGTGTACAATCTGCTTCAGGTCATATCTTTTTGACTCAGGTTGTCATGGAAAGAGAAAATAGGACATAGGTTAAGTTTGGTCTCAGTAAATATATCAAACTTTTGAAATAGATTCCTTGTATATGTAAACTTCCCAGTTTTTCTCATATTAAATATTTGTCTTCTTTCTAGTCAGAGAACTATGTAGAAATATTACTCTGTAAATAGCATCAACTGCCTAAAACAGAGCCAGAACTGGATATGATTATATAACCTTAAAAATACTTGAATATGGGTAAACAACAAGGTCCTACTGAATAGCACTGGGAACTATATTCAATATCTTATGATAAACCATAATAGAAAATAATGCAAGAAAAAATACATATATGTATAGCTGAATCACTTTCCTGTACAGCAAAAATTAATACAACATTTTAAATCAACTATACTTTAATAAAAAATACTTGAATATGCATTCATTTACTTACTAAATATTAATTAATTCACGTTAGTTTAGAAAATACTACATTGTAACTAGTTCCACAATGATTAAATCTAGAATGATAATTGTGACTAATAAAAAATAACTTATGTGCCATCTTGCAAAAAGAAAATATATTCATCTAATTTTTAGGGTAATATGTTTTTGAGAACTAAATATTTTTAAGTATGTTCTAAACTTGAAACTGCTATGAAAATTATCAAGTGAAAGAAAAATATGTGTAGGTTTCACAATGACTTTGGATTTTACACTTATAACCTTGAAATTTACTATTAAGATCAATGTATTTGTAAAGTTCATTTTGCTTGATATTTGTCTGTATATTGGCCAGGGAGAACTTTAATTCTCACTACACCACAGGTAGGAAGTTGTCTGGGCTCTCAATTACCCAATCATTTGTAACATTGCATAAATAATATATGCCCTTGGTATGTTACTTAATAAAGCTACTGAGTCTTCTTTTGTTATTGCTTTCACAGAAAAACATGTGTTTATGGTCATTCACTCTGTCATGTCTTCAAGCTCCTCTGTCCATGGAGTTTTCAGGGAAAGAATACTGGAGTGGTTTGTCATTTCCTCCTCCAGGGGATCTTCCTGACCTAGGGATCAAACCCACATCTCTTACATCTCCTGCATGACTGAGAATGCTGGCTTAGCCATAATGGAGAACAGTGTGGAGATTCCTTAAAAAATTGGAAATAGAACTGCCATATGACCCAGCAATCCCACTTCTGGGCATACACACTGAGGAAACCAGAATTGAAAGAGACACATGTACCCCAATGTTCATCGCAGAACTGTTTATAATAGCCAGGACATGGAAGCAACCTAGATGTCCATCAGCAGATGGATGGATAAGAAAGCTGTGGTACATATACACAATGGAGTATTACTCAGCCATTAAAAAGAATACATTTGAATCAGTTCTAATGAGGTGGATGAAACTGGAGCCTATTATACAGAGTGAAGTAAGCCAGAAAGGAAAACACCAATACAGTATACTAA
Organism: Bubalus kerabau; assembly: GCF_029407905.1. Classification (NCBI taxonomy): domain Eukaryota; kingdom Metazoa; phylum Chordata; class Mammalia; order Artiodactyla; family Bovidae; genus Bubalus; species Bubalus kerabau. The sequence continues at coordinate 66,275,895 of NC_073629.1, read as the reverse complement.
CGCATACATATGGAATTTAGAAAGATGGTAACAATAACCCTGTATGTGAGACAGCAAAAGAGACACAGATATATAGAACAGTCTCTTGGACTCTGTGGGAGAGGGCGAGGGTGGGATGATTTGTGAGAATGGGATTGAGACATGTATATTTTCATATGTTAAACCAATCGCCAGTTCAGGTTTGAAGCATGATACAGGATGCTCAGGGCTGGTGCACTGGGATGACCCAGAGAGATGGTATGAGGAGGGAGGTGGGAGGGGGGTTCAGGATGGGGAACACATGTACACCCGGGGTGGATTCATGTCAATGTATGGCAAAACTAATACAATATTGTAAAGTAATTAGCCTCCAATTAAAATAAATTTATTTTAAAAAGACATTAAAAAACCCCTCAACATTTGAAAAAAAAAAAAACCCCACAAAGCTATGGCTTACAGTACAGAGTCTTTTCCAATGAGTCAACTCTTCGCATAAGGTAGTCAAAGTACTGTAGTTTCAGCTATAGCATCATTCCTTCCAAAGAACACCCAGGGCTGATCTCCTTTAGAATGGACTGGTTGGATCTCCTTGCAGTCCAAGGAACTCTCAAGAGTCTTCTCCAACACCACAGTTCAAAAGCATCAATTCTTTGGCACTCAGCTTTCTTCACAGTCAAACTCTCACATCCATACATAACCACTGGAAAAACCACAGTCCCATCACTTCATAGCAAATAGAAGGGGAAATGTGAAGAACTGACAGTTTTATATTTTGGGGCTCCCAAATCACTTCAGACAGTGACTGCTGCCATGAAATTAAAAGATGCTTACTCCTTGGAAGGAAAGCTATGACCAACTTGGACAGCATATTAACAAGTAGAGACATCACCTTGCAGACAAAGTTCCTATAGTCAAAGTTGTGGTTTTTACAGTAGTCATGTATGGATGTGAGAGTTGGACCATAAAGAAGACTAAGTGCTGAAGAATTAATGCTTTTGATTGTGGTATAGGAGAAGACTCTTGAGAGTCCCTTGGACTTCAAGGAGATCAAACCAGTTAGTCCTAAAGGAAATCAAGCCTGAATATTCATTGGAAGAACTGAGGCTGAAACTTCAATACTCTGGCCTCCTGATGCAAAGAGCTGGTTCATTGGAAAACCCTAAAACAACTCTGAATACCCTGATTTAAAAAAGAAGGTATGGGAAACTGTGTTAAGCATAAATCAACATTTTTGTTTGTGTGTGTGTGTGTGTGTTTTAAACAACAGTAATTCATATATTTAAAAAGAATTGACAGGCTGACTCAGTCAGTGGTAGAGCTGGTTAGTGGTTATAGGTGAACCATGGAGGCTTTTACAAAAATTTTTACTTATGGAATGCCTATATTATTTTATTTTTTCAAATAAGATCCTATTAACTTTAATCAGAATACTCATTGTACTTCACTGGTGGCTCAGATGGTAAAGTGTCTGCTCGCAATGTGGGAGACCTGGGTTCGATCCCTGGGTCGGGAAGATCCCGTGGAGAAGGAAGTGGCAACCTACTCCAGTACTCTTGCCTGGAAAATTCCATGAACTGAGGAGCCTGATAAGCTACAGTCCATGGGGTCGCAAAGAGTCGGACATGACTGAGCGACTTCACTTTCACTTTTCACTTTCTGGTTTCAGTTCAGTTCTGTTCAGTTGCTCAGTCGTGTCTGACTCTTTGAGATCCCATGGACTGCAGCACACCAGGCTTCCCTGTCCATCACCAACTCCCAGAGCTTACTCAAAGTCCATTGAGTCGGTGATGTCATCCAACCATCTCATCCTCTGTTGTCAGAGGTTATTGATATTTCTCCCTGCAATCTTGATTCCAGCATGTGCTTCATCCAGCCCAGCATTTTGCATCATGAACTCTGCATAAAAGTTACATAAGCAGGGTGACAATATACAATCTTGATACACTCCTTTCCTGACTTGGAACCAGTCTCTTGTTACATGTCCAGTTCTAACTGTTGCTTCTTGACCTACATACAGATTTCTCAGGAAGCAGGTAAGGTGTATGGTATTCCCATCTCTTGAAGAATTTTCCACAGTTTGTTGTGATCCACATAGTCAAAGGTTTTGGCATAATCAATAAAGCAGAAGTGGATGTTTTTCTGGAACTCTCTTGCTTTCTCAGTGATCCAACAAATATTGGCAGTTTGATCTCTGGTTCTTCTGCCTTTTCTAAATCCAGTTTGAACATTTGGAATTTCATGGCTCAAGTATAATATCTGGATTCAAGATATAATAACAAAACATAGTTATCTGAGTCATGTCATTTGGTACTTTTATGGCTTTTATTGCTCTTAATGAATTGTTTGGTGTGACTTCATCAGATTATACTCAGGGATATTTCGGGAAGCAATCCTATTGAATTCATTGCTTTGTCTAATGAAAAGATATTATTGTAACACATGAAAGTGAAAGTCTCTCAGTCATGTCCAGCTCTTTGTGATCCCATTGACTAAACAGTCCATGGAATTCTCCAGGCCAGAATACTGGAGTGAGTAGTCATTCCCTTCTTCAGGGAATCTTCCCAACCTGGGGATCTTCCCAACCCAGGAATTGAACCCAGGTCTCATGCATTCCAAGTGGATTCTTTATCAGCTGAGGCACCCAGGGAAGCCCAAGAAAACTGGAGTGGTTAGCTTATCCCTTCTCCACTGGATCTTCCTGACCCAGGAATTTAACTGGAATCTCCTGCATTGCAGGTGAATTCTCTTCCAGCTGAGCTACCAGGGAAACTCAACACATAGATGTTAGCAAGAGCATAAAAGTCATGGAAGATTATTGTTTCCCAAAATGACCTCAATAACATTTCCCTATTCCATATGCTTTTATGCATGTGACTTTGTCACTCAATTAAAAGATGGATCTATTTCTCCAACCCCTTAAATCTGGGTGGACCACTTTGGTAGAAGTAAACTTTATAACTTCAGAGGTCAGGTGGTAAGAAGCCTTTCAGTCTCTACCAGGGGCTGTTGGAATGTTTGCTTTGGAGATGCTGCCACAGGACGCCAGAGTCCATGCTATGTGAAAAACCCAAATAACATGGAGAGACCATGAATGATGCTTGGCTGGCAGCCCTTGTGGAGACTGTAGTGGGTGGCCATGTCAGATGGCTGTAGCACCAGTGAATATCTGACTGTATTTTCATGAGAAGCCCTGGGTGAAAGGTACCCTCTGAAGCCCAATTAACCAGCAAAAATGTGAGAAACAATAATAAATTATTTTCCTAAGGCACCAGGTTTTGGAATGATGTGGTTACATAAGCAACAGGTAACAGGCCAGAACCTGGATGAATAAAGCACTTGAGTTTTAACCAATTTTATGGCTGTACCCTTATTTCTACTTTGACTCAATTCTTGTATGTGTTTTGCATTACTAATATCTAGTTGGTATATTTATTTTGTAAGAAAGGTGAATGTACATAATGCTTCATGTATAAAATCATATTATGTCCAAGTGCAAGAGTACATATTAATCCAATTACCTTTTCTGAGATTTGTAAAGAAAACAGAAGGATACTAAGAAATAACATTATATTCTTGCTTCTCAAGAAAATACAGATTTGATGAGCAAGAGCAAGTCTCTTACTCTACTTGTCCCAACAAGTAAAAAAAAATGTTTGCTTATGTAGAGTTATTCAGCTTCCAAGCTATGCATGCAAATCTACTTGAGAAAAAAGATCACACAATGCTAAACATGTCATACTTTAGCACATAAAAGAATAAAGCACTATGTTTCTGACCTCTGAGGCATTCTTCATCAGAATGATGAGGTATGCAGGTGAAGGTGACAGATAAAACAAAATGTATGAATTCTTAAATTAGTAACTAATAGAATTTCTGGTTCATTTATCTCAAAAATTTGCAATAGCTAGCTTACTAAATATGGAAAATAGAAACTGCCCGTATATAATAACAAAGACATCTTATTGTTCAGGAAACAATGCTGGAAACTTAAATAGGACAAAAATAGGTAAAAATAAATGCATTTTACATATAAGCAAGTCTTTATTAAAGAATATTTCTTCCTTTCTACTGAAGATTCCTTTCTATTTTTTTTCTCAAGTATTAAAATAGCTCATTTGCTTTTGCCTTTAAACAAATCAAGAGTGTGTTTTAAAAGAGCATGGTTTCTACAGTTTTACATTCAGTTCAGTTCAGTTCAGTCACTCAGTCATATCTGACTCTGCAATCCCATGGACTGCAGCACACCAGGCTTCCCTGTCCATCACCAACTCCCAGAGCTTGTTCAAACTCATGTCCATTGAGTCAGTGATGCCATCCAACCATCTCATCCTCTGTCATCCCCTTCTCCTCCTGGCTTCAATCTTTCCCAGCATCAGGTTCTTTTCCAATGAGTCAGTTATGTGCTTCAGGTGGCCAAAGTATTGGAGTTTCAGCTTCAGCATCAGTCCTGCCAGTGAATATTCGGGACTGATTTCCTTTAGGATGGATTGATTGGATCTCCTTGTGGTCCAAGGGACTCTCAAGAGTCTTCTCCAACACTACAGTTCAAAAGCATCAATTCTTTGGTGTTCAGCTTTCTTTATAGTCCAACTTTCACATCCATGGTTTTACATTAGGTAAGAGCATATGAAATTACTGCAAATTGTCCTGCACAAAGGAGATGAAGTACCCAAATGATGCCAGTATGAATTTCTTGGTCTTTTAAAGCAATATATGGAAAGTTGAGAAAACCAAATTATCTTCTAAGTAGTGTTTAAAGAAGAGATTATATTTTTCAAGTTCATGTAAGTGCTCATAGTTGTCGTTCAACTGCTACATCATGTTCAACTCTTTACAACCGCATAGACTGTAGCCCACCAGGCTTCTCTGTCCATGGGGTTCTCCTGGCAAGAATACTGGAGTGGGTTCCCATTTCTTTCTCCAGGGGTAATACTCACAGTATGTGTATTTAAATAAAAGTATATCAATGCACCTTTGTGTAGGTAAACAATTTTAATTAAATTGTAGGACATTTAGCCTTATGGGCAGGGATTTTATTTGTTCGGAGCAGTGATGGGGCCTTGGCTGCACCCCTGCTCCAAAGGGTGTGTCAGCAATGTTGAACAGTTAACATTCTCTCTGACATTCTACTAGTTTTACAATGGAAGGCAGTGAAATTTGATGTTTTGAATGAGGCAGGGTAGAGATGGAGTATAGGTTGGGAGGTCGGTGGTAGAAAATAAAGAAAGCCTACAATTTGACTTCATGATCACTGATTTTTATTTTTACCGTTTCCTCAGCTGTTTCAGACATAAGGTGCTGATAAATCAATAACATGGAAGTCCTCACTTTATACAATAAACGCATGTCTTTTTAAAATTATTATTTTGGTTTTCATTAGTGAATTCCACCACATACCTATAACAGTTCCTGACACTTAAGGTGCATAGTCAATAGCTATTCACCCACATGGAAATAATCATAGCTAATCTATCACCATTGATATCCATACTTGCTGTATGCTAAGCATTGTAGTAACTATCTTTCATATAGTAGCTGATTGAATTGTGACAGAAATGTGATGAAGTAGGTTTTGTTATCTTCTTTTCCAACACGAGAAACTGAGTTACAGGGAATAACCGGCCTGAGACCGCATTTCTCACTGTAGGTAGAAAGGAAATTTCTGACTATAGAGTGACCCACCAAACTGCGCTGCCTCTCTGAAAGTAAAGTTCTAAGATATGAGAGGTGGCTGTTTATTTACATGTTCCTTTAGGAGAATCTGAGAGATTGATCTGAGAAGGAAGATCAAATTGGGGAGCATTTAGGTGATTCTGCAGAGGAGTGGGTGGAACTTGAGAAACAAGAAGCGATGTTGTTTTGAATGATTACTTTCCTCACTCAGGTCATAGAAGGTCTTGCAGGAAAGCCTCCTGCACTAGATTGAGTGAAAGATGTAGTTGTCATGATTACCGAGTGGGCTGAAGTGACAGAATAAATGACCTCACTGGAGCAGTGCCGCTCCCCAGGAGCCTGATGCACAGAAAACCAGGGGGAATTTTAGGGTAATTTGAACAATATTTGCAGAGGTGGCAGCACAACGCTCTTTCTTCACAGCAGGCAGCAGTAGTGGGGAATCTTTTTTAGGGCTCTGTTCTTATCACCTAAAACTTACAAAGCTTAAGTGACTGCCAGGATAATTAACCCCCCTGTATACTGGAGGTTCTTTTAGATCCACTTCCGATACCTTAAGGAAAAGAAAGAAAATAATCATTTTCAGGTTGAGCAGCCTGGCCCCTTGGATGCTGATACATGGCAAATTGCAGCCCAATAGGAAATGAAACCATATTCCTGAAAAACAATTTTGCAAGAAACCTATTATTTTTCCGCTTATTTTTGAGTGTATAAAATTGTAATATACTTTTTAGATTTTATTATTTACAATGCCTCAAAATGGTGGTGGGGTTGATATTAGAATTGTGGTACACTGGCACCGAAAGAGATCCATTGCAACTAAACCAACCCTCTCATTTAATATTAATCATAACTACCATAAAAACCTAGGATGTATAAGGTTTGAATGGAATAATAAGCAAACAATTCTGTACTTTCAGATTGCCTACTGATCGTAATGCTTGCTCAAGCCTTCTATCTAGGGTAAGTAATTCAAACCCTTTTCATTTAAATGAAAATACTCAAGGAGCTTTGTGGATCTCAAACACATGGCATGATTGTCACTGAATAGTTGCAAGAAATAAACAACCTCTATATCAATGAAACGGTAATAGTGCTTTGGCTTATCAACATGGGTCCACATTCATCATAAGAAAAAAAATAACTTGACATTTGGTATTTTTAACAATAAAGCCAAGCCACATAGCATGGAGACCATTACTCCTGAAAGATACTGAAGTCTTCCTAAGTATTACTGCATTAATCCAGATTACATACCAGCTGTGGAATTTATGGTCCATCCCTAATATGAAATATTATTCATCATTTAAAAGGAATGAATGAAATATATACATTAGTTCTCCACATGATAAGAGGTATTTTAAAAATGTGATTTCATACAACCATTTGAATATGATGCTATGAACAGGAAGGAGAAAATGGAAGAACACATACCAGATAGTTAAAATAAATGGCCTGGTTGAGAGTGTAAGTGGGGATGGGAGGATAGGAAGAAATGCACAGAGAAAGTGCAGCAGAGAGAAGAGAAAAGAAGAAAAATACTTCACCTTAAAACATATCAAATACACACTTTTGATTGCATATGTATGTAGAAAATACATGTTTAAAAATCACATCACACTCCTCCATACCCAAAAGTACATAATTGTAAACAGGGATATCATCCTTGCACTATATGAGTCTACAGCTATGAAACAGTGGAATATGCTCTAGACTGAGAGGCAGAAACTTGGGTATGAATCCAGTCACTTTGACTTCCTATCTGAGAGCATCTGAACAAGTTCCTCAGTTTCCATGGGGAAGCAGAAGGAGCCATGACTCTCAGTTTAAACGCTAAATTTGCAATTTCCTAGCTGTGTGACTGAGCGTTTTTCACATTGAAAAATGAAGACAAAATTGCATATGTTACTGTAAGAATTAAATGAGATGTGCAATTTAACAAACTGAAATCAAATTTCAGGAAAAAGTCCTTTCTTCTCCTTTCTACGCCATTTCTGAGTTAATTCTCTTATATCTGTAGTCTAAAACTTGAACGCTCTAAGTGTGAACACAGTGATATCTTAACAACCCCCATTAAGTGCTATGTTATTCTCTACACCTTGCAAGTGCTATAGTTGTAGTGACTTGGGAAATTAATAAGATCTAAATTAATTAATCTGAGAGGCTTCATACTAGGGGTCTTGAATGATAGGTAGAATTTGCATGGGAGAAGACATTCTAGGTAGCAGAAAAATCTGAACAACAGGTACTCTTTCTGGATCAATACTGAATCAATAATGCATACATTCCTCAAAGATTTTATGCTGGAAAAATTAGAGAATAATCTTGATACATAGAAAAAGCTCATGTTTTATATAATTAAAGATGGATATAATAACTTTAAGTATAGGGAAAATTAAGAAGTACAGGGTTAATGTTTAACTTGGGGGGCACTGAATTAAAAAGGACTGAAAAAATGATGCCATCATCAAATGAGTATATATAGTTTGTTGGTTATGCCTAGCATGAAGATTGTAGAGTATTTGCTTATGGACTTTCTCATAGATTTTTGTTATGCTGTGTTAACTGTATTTTTCCTGATCACAGTGTAATCAATCAACAGATCTTTTTATTAGGGGATCTGGTGGAGAAGGCAATGGTACTCCACTCCAGTACTCCTGCCTGGAAAATCCCATGGATGGAGGAGCCTGGTAGGCTGCAGTCCATGGGGTTGCTAAGAGTCAGACTCAACTGAGTGACTTCACTTTCACTTTTCAATTTCATTCATTGGAGAAGGAAATGGCAACCCACTCCAGTGTTCTTGCCTGGAGAATCTTAGGGATGGGGGAGCCTGGTGGGCTGCCGTCTATGGGGTTGCATAGAGTCAGAAATGACTGAAGCGACTTAGCAGCAGCAGCAGCAGTGTCTCTGGTATTGGAGAAGGAAATGACAACCCACTCCAGTGTTCTTGCCTGGGGAATCCCAGGGACAGCAGAGCATGGTGGGCTGCCGTCTATGGGGTTGCACAGAGTCGGACACGACTGATGTGACTTAGCAGCACCACCAGCAGCAGCAGTGTCTCTGGTTAATATTAAGTTTTTACTCAGTCAGGGATTTTATCTTATACTTCTTTGGTGTCCATTCATCTCCTTGTTTGAAGCACATCTTAAAGTATTAATTTCTTTAATTGAATCCCCTGAAATACTATAAACATTCGATCTCCATTTGCTTATGAAGAGTTTGCAAATTAATATTTATTAATGAATTTGTGATATATTTCAGAGGTTGAAGAGATTGAAATTTCAAATCCTAGTATTTATTCCTCTCACCATCAAGTGAAAAAGTTGTGTGTGTGTGTGTGTGTGTGTTTTTAGCCGCTCAGTTGTATCTGACTCTTTGCAACCCTTTGGACTGTAGCCTGCCAGGCTCCTCTGTCCATGGGATTTTTCAGGCAATACTGGAGTAGCTTGTCATTTCCTCTTCAGGAGATCTTCTAGACCCAGGGATCAAAACTGCATTGGGATCCCTGGGTGGATCCCAGGCAGATTCTTTACCCACTGAGCCATCAGGGAGCCCAAAGAATTGATACAGGAGGAATAATTGCCAAATGGAAAATGAAGCATTACTTAGTCGTTTGGCAAGCTTCTTAGAAATTCCCAAAGATCTTCCCTGGAAAAACAGTTGAAGCTGCATTGTGAACTTAAGGCTACACTGGTAGCCTAATTCCTCTGCCTGTTCCACTTCACAGCAATTTGATATTGCTGGGCCATTGTTTTTCACCTAATGACATTTAGAGATAGGCGTGGAGGGCTTTACCTGAGAAAGCTGGCTCATCCAATGGGCTTCCGAAATGGGATAGCTAAAGCAAAATAGCCAAAGCCAGACGGTTTGGAGGGTCCAAACTCTCTTGTCCCATCAACCACGTGGTCACAAAACAGAAGAAAGCTGTACCATTGCTTCATGAAGCAAAAAAGAGAAGGTGCCTTAAAGGAAGAACAAAACTTGGTATAATGAATATCTTGAGCTTGGGCTAAACAACTGCAGTACAATGTGATAGATGTTAAAATAGGTAAATGGTAGATGGAGTGATGTGACAAAGGTGGAAGTGATAAATTCCTTGTGTGACCCAGAAAGGCCTCATAGAGAAAGCCACATAAGAGGTAAGCAGATGTTTGCCAGAATAATGATGGCAACAAGGAGGAAGCTCCAGAAGTTTGGGATTTGGTAAACTATGGTTTGAGTGAACTCCAGGAGATGGTGATGGACAGGGAGGCCTGGCATGCTGCGATTCATGGGGTTGCAAAGAGTCGGACACGACTGAGCGACTGAACTGAACTGATAGAAAGTCTTGGGAAAAACTGAAGAAACTCATAGGGCAAATGTGAAAACCAGGGATGCAGGGTGTCTTTATCTCACAGACTTTGAGTGGTTTTAAAGTTTTTTTTTATGTTAATTAAGTGTGTGGTGTGTGGGAATCTGGAGGCATGGGTGATGTCCACGACATGGGACAGTGTCACTCTGGGATGCGGGTGAGCCCTCTGACAGCGGGTTGCCCTAGGTCCTGCTGGGGCCGAGCTACTGGGCCTCAGGGGACAGGGCTTCACTGCAAGTCCAAAGTGTGTTGCCAGCAGTTGCATGTCCTTTGTATGTCCTTTTGTATGTCCTTTGTATGTCCTTTTGAACTCAGCATCTTAACACATTCCTGTCATCGTACTGTTCATGTTTGTATTTTTGAAAACTGAGCACAGTGAAAAACTTTTTGAAATCATTTTTATTTTGGATTATAAAAACAGGGTGCAAATGCTATGAGGCATTTAATGCAATAAACATACATGTATACATGTGCACATACCCATTTAACAAAAAAAGAGAGATCCTTCAGTTCAGTTCAATTCAGTCGCTAGGTCATGTCGGACTCTTTGCGACCCCATGAATTGCAGCACGCCAGGCCTCCCTGTCCATCACCAACTCCTGGAGTTCACTCAAAGTCACATCCATCGAGTCAGCGATGCCATCCAGCCATCTCATCCTCTGTTGTCCCCTTCTCCTCCTGCCCCCAATCCCTCCCAGCATCAGAGTCTTCCAATGAGTCAACTCTTTGCATGAGGTGGCCAAAGTACTGGAGTTTTAGCTTTAGCATCATTCCTTCTAAAGAACTCCCAGGACTGATCTCCTTCAGAATGGACTGGTTGGATCTCCTTGCAGCCCAAGGAGAGATCCTTACTTATCTGATAAAAAGGTAAGTAAGTGGATATGAAATCTCATGCTAAAGAACAGAGGCTTCATCCAGTGACGTCTATGAGAGGGGTGATGAAAACAAGATACAGAATTTAAGGTTTTTCTAATGATACTTTGTTAGCTCTAAAGATGTCATTACATACATATTTCCATAATATTGGCTCCCTATAGTTGCTTTGAAAAATTATGAAAATTATCAACAAACTTGTGACAAATTATCAACAAACTTGTGGCTTAAAATAATATACATTTATTATATTCTTTTTATTTGATTCACGAGCAGCACATTTATTCCTAGGATATAAACAAAAAGAAACCTAATGTAGACCTTCACTTTTGTTTTCCTGTTTCATAGCCTCTCTGAATTATATCTGCTCTTCATTGATGATAATGTCCTCAGTAAACCAAGCACTTGGATGTTATTGAATGGCATTTATTACTTTACAGTTCTGGAGATTAGAAGTTGGAATTGAGTTTCTCCAGGCTAAAATGAAGGTTCACCAGGGCTGACTTCCTTCTAGAAGGTCTAGGGGAGAGTCCATGTTCTTGCCTTTTTCAGTTTATAGGCTGCCTGCCTGCATATTGTGGCTCCTGGACTGCTTCCATTTCCAAAACCAGCAATGTGCAGCTGAGTATGTCTCATGTTGCATTGCTTCTGCCTCCATCTTTCATTTATAAGGAACCTTGTAATTACATGGGGCCCACTTGGATAATCCAGGATAATTTCCTCACGCCAAGGTTAGCTGATAGCTGTTAGCTGGTTAATTCTTCCCTCCATGTAACCTAACATATTCATGTATTCTAAAGATTAGGATGTGAGCATTTTGGGAGGACCATTATTCTGCCCACGACACATAATTTGTATACACTGATTGAACTGATTACTTTTTCAGTATCCTATTCCAATAGCACTGTCCTACAGCGATAATGATAACAACAGGTTACAGGCTAACTATATAAGAGATCAAAAGATCAAATAAAAAGTTATTATCACAGATCTTCTAAAAATGTTTAAGACATTGGCAGGTAGCTTATCTTTCTTGAGAAATGACTCAGCCAAGCAGCAGAAGGATTCATTTAGATAACATTTTATTTGTTAGAGCAAGATTTGACACACTTCATTTTAACAGCTGTAGAAATTAAGTTAAAATCACAACATTTGGTGTATTGGCATACTTTTACAGTAAGTGCAGAACAATTACATATATTTTGAAATAAAATCCCTGCTTCTATATTTTAATTTGAAGATTGGAAGGTAGAAGACTTACATTTTAGGAGATATGTTTTACTAGTGGAAAACTGTCAGAAAATATATTCTCTGTGGAAGTTTATACAGTCAGTTCTCAGTGATCTCTTTGTTATAAATAACATTTTTAATGTGTACTTTTCTGAACAGAAAAAAATAGCAATTCACTTTATGAATACTTTCATATTTACAGTGCCCTTTTAAAAATAGTAAGTTAAAAGGGAATATTGCAATGTGAACTATAATATTTCTAAAATTAAAAGAAATAAAGAACTCAGATATATAAGTCTAATGAGATACAGTATTTTTCACTGCATTGAAAGGTTATGGAATAGAGCACTTCAGGTTTATATACATGATTTTTACATTTACAGGCATGAACAATATTATATTCTGACACATTTATGTACTACTGAATAAGCATTTGAAGTCACAATCTGTGAAATAAGTATAGAAAGAGCATGTACTTCATTCTAATATTAACATAAAAACAGAACAGAAATGTTTAGTTTTTTCTTTTGTGAAGTTTTGTGTTTTCTATTGGAATAGAAAATTGATGCAACAAGTACAAGTCTAAGTTGTTTCAGTAAAACTTTAAGTTCAGAACAACTCATGGAATTGTAAGATGTGTTTATTCAACTCTCATCTAGTTTACAAAGTCTGCTCAAAATACATCTCATTGTTCTAACATTCACTCTCTTTTTACTGTTTCATATTCTACCCCTTCATTTTCTTATGTTCTACTTTCTGTAACAGAGCTCATTACAAAGGTGATAGAGGACTAGTTTCAAAGGCAACATGAGTCACAATAATATCAAGCCAGTGGGTTTCCTTCAGGACAGTCATACATTTTTTTGTGTTAGAAAATCTTTCCTTGGGTGCAGTGATATCATTCTGAAAAACTAATTACTTTCCAAATATCTGCATTACTATTTTTGACACAGCTAAGTAAGTCATATAGAAAAGCTTACTATAGCTATATGGTACATAATTTTATCTTGTATTATTTACAGTTCCTACACATTTATACATTGGCCATCCACAGCTGGGCATTCTTATTTCTGCATAACAATAACCATCCATAGTTCTGTTTACCTCAAACATCCGAAACAACAAGGGACATTTTTGAATAATCTATAATATTCTTCTTGGATCTAAAAAAAATAAAATAAGAAATGTGAAACATAATTGCAACAATCACATCAAATTATTTTCAAATCACATTAAACTTATATTTGGTTTTATATATTATTGTTGCTTTCTGATTATATGTCAGAATACACTCAACTGAATGTAAGCTCTATTATCTATATTCCTACTAGCAAGTTTTTAAAAGCACATTTTGCTATGAACAACAGGTGTTCTGATTATTTCAATGCTAAGATGTACTGCATTTAGGCAATAAAGGCACAAGTCATAAATTTATGAAAATGAGAATTTTTATCAATGTGTTCACTGATGCTACATACATATACTAGAAGGTTGACAAGAATAGCAAATTCTTTACCTTTCTAGATAAGATACACAAGAATAAGAAGATGAACATCCCCTGGAAAGCATTGCTGACAGTGAAGAGATAAGCTGTCACCACCGATGCGTGCACAACATGGAGAACGCCGAAGATCCAGGTGGTGCCAAGGAGGAACAGGAGGGCAAGAGCTCCTCGGGCACAAGACCTGGAAGAAATTTGCAATGTTCCAGCTGAGAAAGCTATGAAGACTTAACACGTCCTCAAATCCCTTTAATTTCGTAGGAGGTTGGAATAACCCAGAAATCTTTGGTAAAGCCCAACGAGAATTTTGAAACTGATGAACTGTGCCATAGTTACACGGGACAGGCCAGGATACACTGGTGCACTGTGGCTGAGACGTGTCCAAATTCAAGGCAGCAATATTAAAATCTGGTAGTTTTGAGAAATTTCCTTAATCTTAAGATATGCTCATCTGGTATACTACAGTATGCATGCTTTGATTTCAAAATTAATGTTGCAGGAACTCCTGGAGCTAAGACATATAGCTGTTAGGAAGTATTCTCCCTAAGAAACCTTGAAAAATATACCATGTGGATTTAGGTCAGCACATAGGCAGGACATCAAAGGAAGCTTCTGCTTTCCTTTTAGGCTCAGTAGAGAAGAACATGTAAGATATAAAACAACATTTTTTTTGGGGGGGGTTTGCAATACAGTTTCTTCAAAGTAAATTCATGTTAGAATGCTGATTTCTTAAAACACACACACACACACACACACACACACACACACACACACACAGGAACATACTCTCTTACATATTTTCAACTTACCGCCTCTGAGTTTTGGAAAAACATTCAATCCAGCTCACTGAGGACACTGCCTTGAAAATGAGCCAACTCATGCTTATTTTCTCATTCATTCTTAGTGCAATCATTCTTTATTGCAGAAGATATTTTTGCAGTGTACCACAGAAAATGAGTCATTTTCAACTTTATTAAAACCAGCAACTTACATGTTACTATGAATGGTGAAGAGTAAAAGAAAGTAATCAAACATTTGCTAAATTCTAACTATAAATCTTGTGCAAGATATTGAAACTACAGAAGTGTTCCCAAGCGACCCAAACATCAGTTGTTTCTAATGTTCCCTACAGTACACTTCAGTTTTTCCTGAACAAACCGCGTTCAGGATCTCAATAAATCAGTTTTAAAGGGCAGGAGGTGAGGAAAAATCATGGCAGCATGCAAACTAGGAATCACAAGAAAGAAACACAGCTACTAAGCTCTGAGAACTGCTTTGAGAAGACCTTAAGGCTGGCTTTTGTCTTAAAATGTAGTCATTATTTTTTTTTTCCCCAAAGGGGAGTAGGTTCAAAAAAGATTACTTATCATTTGATCTGTGGTGATTACAGGCTTATTAAACATATTAAGTGTTATTTAGCAGTAAATATTTTAAATATGATGGGAGAAAATGTGAAAAAATAATTTAAAAACTGCCTTCCAAAAATTATTTGCACTTTTAAATTACTAAAGCTTTGAACTGCTAAAGAAAATACAATCGAAGAAATGCTTACCTTATGTTCTCATAGCAACTAACTTCTGGTTTCAACCCCGCAGTGTGACGAAAAACTTTGTATATGATAACTCCAAATGCCAAGAGATTAACCTGAGAAAATAATTTCAAGAGATAATTTTCATAACAAACTAGATACATATATGAAATAAACACATGGCAAAGATATAAAATAAATAGAAACCAGCAAACCATGGCATTTTTATGTATATTAAGAAGTACAAATCCTCTGGTAGACGTATGCAAACAAAGATGTGGTTGATCTTTACAATACCACTGAAAATTGTCAGTACAAATCGTAGTAGTACAATTCGCCAGATTGTATTAAGCACCTGTTCAAGAATTTCTTCAGATGTTACGATCATGTCTACAGATTGATGAATATCATCTTCTGCCAATAATATGGTTAATATACATATTAAGATAAATTTTGGTTTCAAAAACTTAATGAATATTTGAGAAATCAAATTTTTGTTCATTAAATTGTGTGCTATTTCTTTGAAAAGAAGTTTTAGTGATAATTCTGTCAATCCTTTGAAAATTTTAACTAGAAAAGAGAATTTGAAAGGAAATTAGAAAAAAACACTCTCAAGTTCTATCACTATAAAAAGTTTGAATAAATTTTGTTTTGTATGGTTCCTCTAGCTATCTCTCTTAATATTATGCTGAGATTTAATTTTCCTGAATTTAACCTCATAAACTTTCAAAATGAATGTTTCAGTGAAATATGTTTCTTTGAAGACATATACATTTTATGGCTAAATATTTATATTCTATAATCTATATTCCCAAGTATGGGTTATACAGAATGCACAGAATTTTTACCCCTTCTAAAATGACTTTATTATGAAAAACTTCCATTTCTTTTTTTTCCTTTTCTTGTATTCTTGGAGATTTATAAGCCATATTTACAGTGTCAGAGGATTAATTGAGGGATATATTTTAAATGTATATTTATTTTAACAAAAGCATACTAATAATATGAACTACTAAAATTATAAAAATAATTTGTAGATTAATCTTCTATTGATTATATTTTATTAACCCAAACAGATTTTTCAAAAGCATTTTGTAACAGCAGTAGCAAAGTGCAGTATTTTAATTTTTGGCTAATTATTATACTAGTATTTCAGAAACTTATAGAAAAATTATGTTTTTTCTTCCATATTCTAAAAATTTTACATCAGTTCAGTTCAGTTCAGTCACTCAGTTGTGTCCGACTCTTCGCGACCCCATGAATCGCAGCACGCCAGGCCTCCCTGTCCATCACCAACTCCCGGAGTTCACCCAGACCCACGTCCATTGAGTCAGTGATGCCATCCAGCCATCTCATCCTCTGTTGTCCCCTTCTCCTCCTGCCCCTAATCCCTCCCAGCATCAGAGTCTTTTCCAATGAGTCAACTCTTCTCATGAGGTGGCCAAAGTACTGGAGTTTCAGCTTCAGCATCATTCCCTCCAAAGAAATCCCAGGGTTGATCTCCTTCAGAATGGACTGGTTGGATCTCCTTGCAGTTCAAGGGACTCTCAAGAGTCTTCTCCAACACCACAGTTCAAAAGCATCAATTCTTCGGCGCTCAGCCTTCTTCACAGTCCAACTCTCACATCCATACATGACCACAGGAAAAACCATAGCCTTGACTAGATGGACATTTGTTGGCAAAGCAATGTCTGTGCTTTTGAATATGCTATCTAGGTTGGTCATAACTTTCCTTTCTAGGAGTAAGTGTCTTTTAATTTCATGGCTGCAGTCACCATCTGCAGTGATTTTGAAGCCCCCCAAAAATAAAGTCTGACACTGTTTCCACTGTTTCCCCATCTATTTCCCATGAAATGATGGGACCTGATGCCATGATCTTTGTTTTCTGAATGTTGAGCTTTAAGCCAACTTTTTCACTCTCCACTTTCATTAAGAGGCTTTTTAGTTCCTCTTCACTTTCTGCCATAAGGGTGTTGTTATCTGTATATCTGAGGTTATTGATATTTCTCCTGGCAATCTTGATTCCAGCTTGTGTTTCTTCCAGTCCAGCGTTTCTCATGATGTACTCTGCATATAAGTTAAATAAGCAGGGTGATAATATACAGTCTTGACATACTCCTTTTCCTATTTGGAACCAGTCTGTTGTACCATGTCCAGTTCTAACTGTTGCTTCTGGACCTGCATACAGATTTCTCAAGAGGCAGGTCAGGTGGTCTGGTATTCCCATCTCTTCCAGAAAATTTTACATAGCTTTTGAAAATCATAGGGGTTTCCTCGAAGGCTCAGTGGTAAAGAATCCACCTGCAATGCAGGAGCCACAGGTTTGATCACTGCAGGAGCCACAGGAAGATCTCCTGGAGGAGGAAAGGGCAACCCACTCCAGCATTCTTGTCTGGAAAATCTCATGGACAGAGGAGGTGGCAGGATACAGTCCGAAGGGTCAGAAAGAGTAGGACAAAACTGAGCAACTGAGCACACACACAGCACTGAAAATGGTATTTATTACTTACTGTTACAAAAGCAGTATAAAATAATAGATCAGCTAGTTTCATATTGTCATGTCTCCATGGAGAGGTTCTTGAGAGAAACTCTTAAGAGGAATATGGATCTAGTCCCTTCTCCTGCTTCCAAATATTTACTGCTTCTAATTATATGATTAATAAATTCTTATTAAGTAAGGAGCCCATACAAATAAAAGAATTCAGCAATTGTAGAGGAGAGATAAAATATATTTAAATTGATTCAGTTGACAAGTTTCACTCTGTTACATACTCAAACAACTAAATTGAATGACAATTTAATAATATTTAATTTCATAATTAGTCTTTGCTACTTATGAAAGAGAGATGTTTAGTATTTTCTAGATTTTTATAGCTAGAGCTTCTTTAAATAAATTTGGGAACAGTTGTATTTAATTTTATAAATATTTTAAAAATAAGAAAACGTATTAAAATTTGGTTAGTATAAATAATATACTCAAAATATTATTGGTTTGAAAATCTTCAGAGAATTTTATGAGGTGTTTATATTGAACTTATCTCAACAAAAGAAGAGTTGTAAGATAAAATGACATTAAATTTTAAAATGATTGTTCACTAATGCATAAATTTTCCAAGCTAGTGGTTAACATTTATAATCTTTATTAGAGTTTTTTAAAATTCTAATTTTGATAAAACACGTTTGAAAATCAGTTGCTCTTATGGTTTCTCAGAAATGCATATGCATTTTGGATATGCTTTTACATCATATGCTAAAATAATGAAGGATAAAGTGGATCATTCTCTATGGGTGATCTAGTTCTGGAAAGTACATGTTTTCTACATAAAAGGGAAAATGTTTACACATAAAATAGGTGCTGCTATAGAAACAGGAGACTGATTCTTAGTCCATAAACATATTTTCCCAATTGTAAGATAAAACAGCTTAAAGCCTTTTTATAAAAATGTGCTATGGTTTTATGCAATGAAAACAATCAGAAATACATTGTATTATTCACATTTGATGACAATACCAGTTGCTCAGTGGTAAAAAATCTGCCTGCCAATATAGGAGAAACCGGAGATGTAGCTTCAATCCCTGAGTTGGAAAGACTCCCTGCAGGAGGAAATGACAACCCACTCCAGTGTTCTTGCCTGGGAAACCCCATGGACAGAGGATCCTGGTGGGCTACAGTCCATGGGGTCTCAAAAGAGTAGGACACAGCTTAGCGACTAATCAACAATGCAAGTATATGGAACATTTTATTTGCATGTGTTTGAAACATCTTATAAAGGGTCCACTAAGTGTCTGGTAAAGTGGTGAGGGCTGGGTACATTTAGCATTTAAAGCAGAACTTGATCAGAAATGAGGGAGAAAGGCATTTCATGATGGAAAATGGCATTTTAAAAAAGCCATGAGACTTAAAAGTGTCAAGAATGTGGTATGTCTTTAAGGAAAACAAAGGGAAGAGTAGCAGGAGGCAAGATAGAAAGAGATGAAGAGTACTTAGATTTTATCTTGAATGCAAAGGTTTTTTATTCTTTCACTCAAGAATCACTTATGCACTATAGTCCCTTTCCAAAAGAAACTTGCAGTATAATGGGGGAGATGGCCAGTCAATAGGCATGTACAATTCTATTCAGGAAGTGCCATGCAGTTGTCTGCAGAGTAGAGAAGGACACAGGGATGACACTCTAATGTATGATTTCTAGGCCAGTCTTGAGTGACCAAAGGAGTACAACACAGAGAAAATAAGTGATTTGTCTGGATCTCAGTCACTGGACCTATCTACATATACTTACTTGCTCAGACTCAGTGGATTCAAATAAGATCCTTAGGCTCTATCTGACTTTTTCACTTGGAAATCCAATGGACATAATTAATTAAAATGTCAAAAATTAAACTACTGTTCTTCTAAAGAATCTATTTTTGCTGTAAACTTTACCAACTTATATCTTGTTTTCTAGCAGTAATCAAGTTTATTCATCAACAAACCTTTCATCTTTACCTTCAAAACATATTTGGAATATGACCACCACATAACGTCTTTACATTTCCTTCCTGGACGAGAACACTGTCATGCCTCTCCTGGGCTAAAGCTTCCTAATTGGTCTCTCTGCTTGCGTCCTTGCCTTCCTACAGTCTTTTCTCATTACAGCAGAAAGGTTGACCTCTTAAAATGTAAGTCAGATCATTTCTTTAGTCTGAACCCTCCCATAGCTTCCTATTTGAGTTAAACCTGAAAATCTCCCAACAAGGTCTGAAATGATATATTTCTTCCTTCAAATTCTACTTCTCTCTGCTTTGATCAGTTCACTCCACTCACACTGGGTTCTCTGTTCTTCCTCCAGCACACAAAGCATGACTTCAGGTCACTGTTCTTGCGGGACCCTTAGATATCCCCTTAGCTCATTACCTCACCACCTCTGTTTAACGCTGCTTACCTACCTACAGACTCCCAGGGTAGCTTTGTGAAAAACTGAAACCCAAATGATAAAATCAAATCTGAGTTCAACTGCATGGAAATGCAGAGCATGATGGTATTTTTTACTGTTTTGGACAGTGCAAGTTCTGTATGTCGACATGTTCTTCCCTGGCTTTCATCAGTAGGAAACTGACAAAAACTTTCCTTAACTAAACTATAGTCAAGTTTCTATGAGCCCTCTTCTCATTCAGGCCTTGGCCCTGGGCTTCAGTGCCATTTCTGCAGTGTCTAGTTTTAGCAGGAATTCTGGTGAGTCAGCTTACAGAGGATTTCCCCCTCCCCCCTTGATATGTGATCACTTTCAACGTTTAATCAAATTTTTCATCTGCCATCATTGATATCTGATTACCCTGGCCTGCCATTCAGCAAGAAAGCTCTTAAAATAAGTTTAGCAAGAATTCTCCCTACACTTGATGTCTTGGTAATTTTCCATCCACAACCCCCACACATAACCTGTTCTTAGGCTATAAATCCCCGGTTGTTCTTATAGTATTCAGAGTTGTTCTTAATTCCTTCTACTTTGATAGTTTTGACACGTATCACAATAGTCCTGAATGAAGTCTTACTTACCATTTTAACAAGTGTCAGAATATCTTTTTCCTTGACAAAACTCAAAGCCAAATCCAAGGTCATATTATAATTTTCAGCAAATTTGGGGTAACTGGAAAAACCTACATTTACTCCTTTTACACTGCCTCATTCTCTCTTTATTCATAAATACATAAACTACTTTAAATTCTTTTTCTAATAGAGTTAAGAGTTAGTATCACCTACAGGCACATGCTATGGTTTTTCCAGTAGTCATGTATGGATGTGAGAGTTGGACTGTGAAGAAAGCTGAGTGCTGAAGAACTGATGCTTTTGAACTGTGGTGTTGGAGAAGACTCTTGAGAGTCCCTTGGACTGCAAGGAGAGCCAACCAGTCCATTCTGAAGGAGATCAGTCCTGGGTGTTCTTTGGAAGGAATGATGATACAGCTGAAACTCCAGTACTTTGGCCACCTCATGCGAAGAGTTGACTCATTGAAAAAGACTCTGATGCTGGGAGGGATTGGGAGCAGGAGGAGAAGGGGACGACAGAGGATGAGATGGCTGGATGGCATCACCAACTCGATGCACGTTGGTTTGAGTGAACTCCGGGAGTTGGTGATGGACAGGGAGGCCTGGCGTGCTGTG
Organism: Bubalus kerabau; assembly: GCF_029407905.1. NCBI lineage: Eukaryota > Metazoa > Chordata > Mammalia > Artiodactyla > Bovidae > Bubalus > Bubalus kerabau. The sequence continues at coordinate 66,254,622 of NC_073629.1, read as the reverse complement.
ATTCATGGGGTTGCAAAGAGTTGGACATGACTGAGTGACTGAACTGAACTGAAAGGCACATGACTTCATTTACTGAGGTGGAAATTAAGTTGAAACTCTATGCACTTTACATGGTCCAAAAAGTATCTTCAGGGAGGGAATATTTTGTTAAATAAGCATGAACAGTGTGAGATATGATAAAAACAAAACTCAGAACAAGATTATATAGAATTAAAAAAAAACATTTCTAATAACAAGAAATAGTTTGCAATTATTCCAGAAGTAATTATTTTGAAAATTTATAGAGAAATATCTATATTTTAGATTAAATAATTGGAAAGATACTATTAACACTATCAATAATAACAAACTTGAATGCTTCAGTAAAGCTTTAAAATATAATGTGTTGTTCTTAGTCACTCAGTTGTGTCTGACTCTTTGCGACCCGATGGATTATAGCCTACCAGGCTCCTCTGTCCATGGGGATTCTCCAGGCAAGGATACTGGAGTGGGTTGCCATGCCCTCCTCCAGGGGATCTTCTCAACTCAGGGATGGAACCCAGGTCTCCTGCATTGCAGGCAGATTCTTTACCATCTGAGCCACCAGGCAAGTCTTTAAAATATAATGGAAATAATTACTATTAACCTTAATTAGGGAAATAGACCCTTTAAAATGATTCACACTTTTGCTCATTACTGTTTACCTATGTATGCTGATTTTAAGAGCTGTTGTTCCTTTATTATTTATCTCTAATGATAGCATCACAAAAGCAAAGGGCCTAATTAATGACTTGCAAATTAACAGTCATTCATTATCATTTCTGTCTCAATTTTTAAAATACAGTTTTAACTTATCAACCAGGAGTCCACAATACTTTTCTAGGAATAAACAAAACAAGGGCACTACATGGTAAATATAAGATCTCTGACATTCACTGCTGTACTTTAGGATACAGAGTACAGAAGAGAATAAAAATAGCTGTGGAAAAAAAATCTTTCAAAGTAATTTCCTTTGCTTCATCTTAAGTGATATTTATCTATACGGATATCTGTTTCTTCACTTTATTGATACATGCAATTACTTTAAAGTTTGGCACACATACTCTGATGTTTGACAGAGAGCATTAAAATTTTTTAAGTGGGTTAGGTTTTTTTTTTTACTAGAAATTTAAATAGATGGGTTGGTGAGAGAGCAGCTGCTAATTCTTAAAGATTAAGGCTAACAGGGTACATTCAATCCAAGAACTTCAAACTCAGACTTCAAAATGAAGCATCCCAATCAGTCATTTTTTCCCTTTCTTAGTCTTTTTCTCAATAATTGATGAAGCCATCTATATGCTGATGTCAGATCTCACCAGAAAAAATGAGAAAATTTTTCTTACAGCACTTTTAGTCCCATGCTTTAATTTTTCACATATATCAAATGTGATTTGGTTCATTTAAGAATGTGTCATGATCACAACCATAATATCCTTTCAAATAGTTTTATTACTTTTAAATTAACTGGCTAGAACAAAACTACTTCTTCCATGGACGAAAGGTGGTTTTTACTGGCTTACCAAGAGGCTATTAAAAAAAGAAGACCCATTCTCAATCCTTAGGCCACTGCAGAGATGGCTGAGTAGTTCTTAATTTAAGCTTTAAAATGAAAAGATAATCTATTAATTAAAAAAATCTATTAGCTAGATTGGAAGTAAGTGCTGAGAGTTTGACCTTCTGTCTGATTTTCTTTAAAAACAATATTTGGAACTACTCTTTTACATTCCTGGCAGTGGGGTGGTTTAGTTGCTAATTCATGTCCAAATCTTGTGACCCCCATGGACTGTAGCCTGGCAGGCTCCTCTGTCCATGGGATTCTCTAGGCAAGAATACTGGAGTGGGTTGCCATTTCCTTCTATAGGGTATATCTTCCTGACCCAGGAATCAAATCCAGGTCTCTGGTATTGCAGGTAGATTCTTTACCGACTGAGCTATGAGGGAAGCTCATGCCTTAATTACATGCCTTAGTTACAGGATATTCACATAGTACTGAGTTATATTATAAGTGGAATAATATGCCCCTCCAAAAAAATGTCTACACCCTAACATCTGGAACCCTATAAGTACAGCAAAAGGGATTTTATAGATAGAATTAAGGATATAGACTTTAGGATAAGAAAGTTATCCTGGATCAAAAAGGGCTCAATGTCAATATGTGAGCCCTTAATCAAAGAGGAAGGCAAAAGAGATTCAGCAGAGAGATGCTGCAGAAGGCAGGAGAGATGGGGCAGAAGTGAAGGTCAGAAGCAGAGAAGACCAAGTGGGCCATGAGGCAGGAAATGTGGGAGCCTCCACAAATGGAGTCTGCCGCTGCTGCTGTCGCTTCAGTCGTGTCCGACTCTGTGCGACCCCATAGACGGCAGCCCACCAGGCTCCCCCGTCCCTGGGAATCTCCAGGCAAGAACACTGGAGTGGGTTGCCATTTCCTTCTCCAATGCATGAAAGTGAAAAGTGAAAGTAAAGTCGCTCAGTCATGTCTGACTCTTCGCGACCCCATGAACTGCAGCCTTCCAGGCTCCTCCATCCATGGGATTTTACAGGCAAGACTGGAGTGGGTTGCCATTGCCTTCTCCAAAATGAAGTCTGACATCTGTCCAAAAGTCAGCAAAGAAATCAAATCACAGGAAACTGAATTTGGCAAAAAATCTGAATAAGCACAGAAATAAATTCTCCCCCAAAGTTTCCAGAATGGCCTTTTCATTGTTTTTAGCCCAGGAGTCTCTGAGCAGAGGAGTCAGTTGAGCCTTGCTGTATGCAGACCTCTGACCTCCCCTACTCTGAACTCACAGATTTGTGGCCAATAAGTTTGTAATAATTTGTTATTACAGCAGTAGTAAAGCACCCTGTGTTACTTTACTATCACTGATTACCTTGGTATCGATATCAAACCCCACATAGTTACAGTATTTCTTATTTTTAAAATAAACATTTTAAATCCAGCTTAAAACAAATGCTAATGTATCAGTAACTCATATTTATTATTGATGTTCTAGATATTTTGTGGGTAGTCAATTATATGAAAACATTTATTATTTGTGAAATCTGTTTCTGTGTTTCCTAAAGTAAAAAGATCAAGCCAAGCTATAACTTGTAAATGACTTCCTTTTCAGCAAATCATAAATGCAGTCTATATTTTCAAATACTTGTCACATTTTCTTCATTATAACATTAATACCTACCTTTATAGGTCTTTCTCATAGTGTTTCCAGATTAGTAAATAAAAATATAGGATGCCAGTTAAATTTGAATTTCAGAAAAATGACAATGTAATTTTTTAGTGTTAAGTGTATTCCATACAACATTGAGAACATACTTAAAAAACAATTTGTTGTTTATCTGAAAGTCAAAGCACACGAGCATTCTGTGGTTTGTATGACAATTCTCATTTCATAGCTTCCAAATTATTCTCTCGTATGATCTTTTTTATAATCTGAGGACACTGACTTCATAGTAGAAAACCCCAAGGACATTATCCTCTCAATGAAGGCTGATCTATAATTGTTTGAAAAGAGATCTCAAACAAAGAGGGGGTGAATTTTCAGATATTGCAAACCATTGTGGAACCTGAACATGTGTGAATATACTGAGACTGATAAAATACCCTGAAGGCATATAGTGGCTGAAAGCACATTTAAAAGGTTTGAGCCCAGTAAAGAATACACCCACGCTTGGCAGAACTCCCCCTGGAAACCCTAAGATCTGCGTGATGAAGCTGTGCCAGGAAGCAATTGATTGGGCTAGCGCCTGTTAAAACCCTTTTGCTAATAAAGTGATAGTTATAAGACAAGGTGAACCCTGCGACCTTAGTGCAGTGCAGCAATGTATGCGCCTGAACACTCCTCTCCTCAAGCAACAAAATACAAAGAAACTATGTGGGACTAAAATTAAGTGTGGCCAATTCTGGACAAAAGATATAGAGAGACCAATAAACTCAACTATCACTTTTGAAGAACCTGGAGCAAAAGCAGGGCTCAGGAGAAGAAGCAGGGTACTGCACATGCCCTCTGCACACACCACCACCTAAGGTCGGCAAGCCACCTAAGCCATCCTTGTGGCCCGACCCCTGAACACATCCCTACCCTCACCCCATATATGGGACAAGTTCATCCCCTCAGGGAGCAGGCAAGCAAGGGGACCTGTTGTTTGTTCTCGACCCCCACCCCTCCTACCCGCACCTCACCCCCCCACCCCCTGCTGCAGCAGGGTCTCCAATAAAGCTTTGTCTGAATTTCTTGTCTGGTCTGTGATCAATTTCTACTGATAAAGGAGGCCAAGAACCCTGGTCAATAATAGTTAGAAATGAAATTTTAAAAGTTTAGATGGGAAATTGCATTAGTATAAACTTAGAGGAAACACAGAAATTGTGATCCCATTGAGTTTGTTGATCTTTTATTAGAACTGTGGAGTGGACTAACTTTTCCCCTACATATAGCCTCATGACACTGCTAGGAGGCATTTTTTCCCCAACATCACAAGCCTCATCTTTTTAAAATATTCCCTAGGCTCAGTATTGAGCAGCTTTGGGAATATCTAGAATGTCCTCTTCTGAGGCTATGCCTGGCACATGAGAGAGTAGACTATGGAGAAATGGGAGTGTAGTTTATAAGTATAGGAAAAGAATACTCAGTAATCTGAAATATACTGAAACATTTGCAAGAATCTGAAAATACAATAGATTTAAGTAGGTTTTAAATATCTGAAGAGGAGAGTATCCCTCATAGATTATTCTGGGATATTAACAGTATATTAATGGACATGAACTTCAGCAAACTCCAGGAGATAGCGGAGGACAGGGAAGCCAGCCAGGCCTGCTGAAGTTTATAGGGTTGCAAAGAGTCGGACACGACTTAGCAACTGAACAACGTTAACAATATTCCTGATACTTGACTAATCTCGTAAGGTTTACACTTTAAAACACAGCAATACTCTCCCAACAGGCCTTTACTTCTTGGGTATACAACTGGATGAATAGTTGTTCTACCATTTTTCATATACTCAATATCTAAAACAGAGACTCAAATCATTAAAAAAAAATACTAATATTTATTGAGTGTTTTCTATGTGCCAGACACACTATTCTCAGCCTTTTTTATTTATTCATTTATTTAACCCTCACATGAACTTTATAGGATAAGTATTTATTCCTCTTAATATTATCATTACAGAGAGTCCTTCATTTTTGATTTAGGATTTCTTGACTTTACAGTGGTGGGAAAGTGATATGCATTCAGTAGAAAGTGTATTTCAAATTTTGAATTTTGATTTTTGCCAGTCTTGTTATATGTGGTATGGTACTCTCTTGATGCGGGGTGGAGGGGCAGTGAACCTCAATTCCCAGTCAGCCCCAGGGTCACCAGGGTAAACAACCAGGAAACTGACAAATATCTGTACCCATACAACCACTCTGTTTTTCTCTTCCAGTATTCAAAAAATTACATGAGATATTCAATCCTTTCTTACACAACAGGCTTTGTGTTAAAAGATTTGCCCAACTTTAGGCTAACATAGTAGTTCTGAGCATGTTTAAGGTAAGCTAGACTTAGCTATCGGAGAAGGCAATGGCACCCCACTCCAGTACTCTTGCCTGGAAAATCCCATGGACTAAGGAGCCTGGTAGGCTGCAGTCCATGGGGTCGCGAAGAGCCGGACACGACTGAACGACTTCACTTTCACTTTTCACTTTCATGCGTTGGAGAAGGAAATGGCAACCCACTCCAGTGTTCTTGCCTGGAGAATCCCAGGGACAGGGGAGCCTGGTGGGCTGCCGTCTATGGGGTCGCACAGAGTCGGACACGACTGAAGCGACTTAGCAGCAGGCTTAGCTATGATGTTCGTAAAGTTAGCATTTCTACATGCATCTAATACATGGGGTTTAGTCAAGCCATAACCCCACTGTAAGTTGAGTAAGATCTGTATCATTACATGTATTTCACATTTATGGCAACAGAGGCATAGGGAAGTTAAATAACTGGCTCAAAGTGAAACAGGATATAGCAGAGTCAAGATTCATACCTAGTAGACAAATTCTACAGTTAATGCTATTAAGAACTCTGGAAAACTACCAAACTATAGATGAAGGATAAGGAGAAGTTAAATTGACATCTAAAAGTTCAAGAATTTAACTGTTCAGATGTTGTTTATTTTTGGCTGCTAACAGTAACTTTATTTTAGAAATGGTTAAAGTGGAAAACATTAATGAGTAGCGATTGGGTTAGCTATTTGACATTAGTATTCATTGAACTTGGTAAGTCACCAGTGACACTGAAAACGATGTAGTGTTTTATGCCAATGAACCCCTAATGGAGACACATGCGTTCTTGATCTCTGTGGTCAAGTTTTTCCTGTGCTGATCAACAATAGAGCTCTATATCCTTTAGAGTTCAAGTGTGGTTACTGGGTTCATGTCAGTGGTCTTATGTGGAATATAACAATAATCTATTACTACACAGGAAGAACACATTAGAGTTCTTACTGATATTTTTCCAAGGAAAAATCAAAATTTACTACTTAAAATATAGAGGACACTGATGCCATCACTTTTCTACATCACTTATTCACACATCAAATAAAAGCCATTTGGAAAAAAATTAAAAATATATATATATATATACAAGCCATTTGGAGAGACAAGTGACTGTTACTAGAGATAGAGAAGTCCTCCCCTCCTCCCCCAACCCTTTGTTATCTTTGAACCTCCTGCAGGGTATAGTACATGAGCCTGCTAAGCGGATTTCCAGATCATATCACATAGTTTAATAAAGTAGCCCTGCCAAGTGGCTCAGTGGTAAAGAATCTGCCTGCCAATGCAGGAGACCCAAGAGATGTGGATTCGATTCCTGGGTTGGGAAGGTACCCTGGAGAAGGAAATAGCAACCTGCTCCAGTGTTCTTGCCTGGAAAATTTTCTGGATAGGGAAGTCTGGCAGGGTAACTTCCATGGGGTTGCAAAGAGGCCAACATGACTGAGCACAGCAATAACATGAAAAGGTAAGACCTAAAGTCTCCAAGTGTACTTTGGATTAAAATTAATACTGGTAACTACACACGAAGAAGAAAGTGACACAACTGACTTTTCTTCCTACTCCTACACTGAGTTATCTGCCAGACAAGTTGCAAGTCCTCATAAATCGATCAAGTTAAAATCCACAAATAGATTCAAATTATAGTTCTCGCTTTTATTTATTTAATTCCTTGTGTTGCACTTTCCTTGTCTGTAAAATATGGATAATATTAGTACTTATTTCACAGGGTTTTTGCATGTATTAAGTTACATAATAAAGTACTTGGAATAATTAGTTCAATATAAATGTTCCAAACAAACATCAATCATCACTAATAGTTATTAAATCATATGGCAAGATGTTCTTTCAAATTGTCTCAAATATTTGAAGTGTCTTACAATAAATAGAGTGTATATTTATTAACAATTGGATAGACATTATTTTGTGTCATAGACTCACTGGACCTGTAAATAGCACCTTAAAATTTCAGAACTTATATCTGTTGGTCTTTATTTTATGCAATATCTCTTCAATGTAAAATATAGATCCTTTTTTCCACTGTCAGGATTTTCCTCTAAAATAATATCAGCAAAATAAATACTTGAATAGGTTTAATTCAACAATAAGTTAATTCTTTATTGTTCATCTAAACAATTTCTCATTTTTATTAAAACTTCTTTAGGGTAGAATTGAAATTTCAGGGTCAAAAATCCAATTATCTTTAAAATTTTTATAGAAAAGGAAAGAGTATGTATTTCAAAGAGCAATAAATAAAAATAATTATTAGATACATTAATATAAGAAGAATATTCTTAATAAATCTAATATGATATTCTGGGATATTTTATGGGAGAGGATAGTTATCTTTTCTTACATTGCTCTAACATAGAAGAGGGATAAGCAAACTTTTTCTATCAAAGGCTAGACAGTAAATAGTTTAAACTTGGAGGACTCTATCACAACTGTGATGGTCTCTATCACAAATAAATTCTTCATACCATTAAAACAGCCTTAGACAATATGCAAACAAATGAATGTGTCTATATGGCAAAAAATCTTTATTTATTAAAACAGGCTGTGACTATTGTGGGCTTCCCTGGTGGCTCAGACGGTAAAGAATCCGCCTGAAAATCGGAAGACCTGGGTTCCATCCCTAGGTTGGGAAGATCCCCTGGAGAAGGGCATGGTAACCCACTCTAGTATTCTTGCCTGCAGAATCCCCATGGACGGAGGAGTCTGCTGGGCTAGTCCGTGGGGTCAGAAAGAGTCGAACATGACTGAGCAACTAAGCACAGTGGTTTAGAATAAGATCCATAAAGGTAAAGACTTTTTAATATTTTATTCACTGATGTATTCCCAAGGGATAGTACAAAGTGTGACATATATTAATAAAAGATGCTCAACAAGCATTTGTTGAATGACTAAGAGGATGAAGGGTGGTACACCCCTATCTCAAGTACCCTTAATGGTTTATGTAAAGGAACATTCAACTATTAAATTCACTGCTGCTACTGCTGCTGCTAAGTCGCTTCAGTCGTTTCCGACTCTGTGCGACCCCATAGACAGCAGCCCACCAGGCTTCCCGTCCCTGGGATTCTCCAGGTAAGAACACTGGAGTGGGTTGCCATTTCCTTCTCCAATGCATGAAAGTGAAAAGTGAAAGTAAAGTCGCTCAGTCGTGTCCGACTCTTCGCGACCCCATGAACTGCAGTCTACCAGGCTCCTCCATCCATGGGATTTTCCAGGCAAGAGTATTGGAGTGGGGTGCCATCGCCTTCTCCGATTAAATTGACTAAACATTCTTAAACCTAATTTTGTTTCATCTCACATTCTGGCAATTTTGACAAAACAATATCATTATAAATCTATTGTCTGTAGGTAGATATACCAATGGAAACTGAAGTAGTTAGCAAAATGAAATGACCCTCTAGGAATAATTTTGAAAAAAAAAAAAAAAACTAAAGAATGAAGTTGCACCTCCTTTGTTTTATGAATGGATGTCTCAGGATATATGCAACATTTTGCATCTAATAGAAACCACAGACTCATGGACTTTATGATATGTATTCATTAATCAGATTTGGGCACACAAGCAGGCCACACAAAAGTTTTAATCAACAAGCGGGCAGAATACTGCCTCATTAGGAAAACATCTTCCCACATCCCCTGAGGTAATAGTTAAATAATTGCTCTATTTTATTATGGCTAAAATCCCACAGCAATATATAATCATAAATTAAAAAATATTTGCACTTCATATTTTTAACATTTCCACTAGGAATATTTTAATAGCTAGATTTTTTCAATGTTTAAAAGAATAATTTACTAGTCTCCAAACAGAATTAAAAGGTGAAGAGAGCTAGAAATTTATAAACATGAATGATAAAGTGATCTCTGTGGGTGTAAGTGAATTTCAAGAGCTTATTTTTATGGTTGGTTTCAACTGTAGATGTTTATAAGCCATACAAAGATGCTAGGAAGGCAACAAAGGTGAAGGAGGAAAACTATATGTGAAGAGTATTTACAACAATTATTCGATTTAATGTGACAATGAAAACTGAGTAATGAAATTTCTTTTGTTAAGATATAAGCAAGGAAAAATGTTCTTTGTATGTATTTGCTGTTTAAAATGAGGATAGAGGTTATTAACAGTTAAAAAATTATACAAACATATAATCATTCAACTGTTAATTAGCATCTAAGATACAACTTGAACAATTAAATTAAAAGATATTGCTAAGGTTATCACCAATATAAAAGGTAAAAGGAGAAGAAGGACATAAGATTGTCCCCAAAATTATTGATACTTTTCCAAAACTTTAAAGCATTTTTTAATCATTTTAATTTCCTTTCTTTCTTTTTACAGTAACTCTGTCTATAGAGTTGGCCTCATCATCCTCATGTACATATTAGAAATCCAGGGCATAAAGAGGACACCAAATATGTGCTTTTTACTAATCATCCTGTTTTGAAAAACTCTGACATTATTATGCTAGGAACTCATTTTATTCAGTTAAACTGAAAACGCCAATGATGGTAGATAGATAGATGTAGCAATTTGCCTAAGGTGAAAAGAAAGTAAAAAAGAATGAAATGATGCTATTTGCAGCAATATACTAAGCGAAGTAAACCAGACAGACAAATATATGATAGAAATTATGTGATGTGGAATCTAAAAAAGATACAAATGAACTTATTTACAAAACAGCAAAAGATACACATTGAAAACAAATTTATGGCTAGAGGAGAGATAAATTAGGAGGTTGGGATTAACATATACACACTACTATATATAAGACAGATAATCAACAAGGGCTTACTATATAGGGCAGGGAGCTATTATTTTGTGACAACCTAGAAGGGAAAAGAATCTGAATATATACGTGTGTGTGTGTGTAACTGAATTACTGTGCTGTACACCTGAAACTAACACGGCATGTAAATCAACTATATTTCAATTAAAAAAGTGATATAATGAATTCTTCACATGTTATATCTTCTGAGACATTCTTTCCAAAATAACTCATTTCCATGATGATGATTTCTTTCTTTAAATTTCCTTTGGGGAAAAGAATGAACATTTTTGACTAACTACTGTACTTGGTGCATTATTTATTCATCCAATTGCATTACTTGAGTGTGTGTGTGCTCAGTTGCTCAGTTGTGTCCGACTCTTTCAACCCTACGCATTATAGCCTTCTTGGAAAACCTCAAGGATATAGTGAAAGTCCATAATGTTTCGCTTTCAAAGGGCTTACAGTCTCCTGGAAGCGACAGATCTGAATCAGTTATGAATATGTCATTCAAACTAACATCTTTGTTAACTATAAACAGAGGAAAGTCTTCAAACATAAAAAAAAGGCTTCTATGTAGGCATATAACAAAAAGATTTAAAAAGGCCAATGAGTCAAGGACAGCTTTCCTCAGAAAGTGTTGCTTGAATTGGTATCTGAAAGGAACTCACAGGATGAATAACAGTGAGGAAAGCTATGAAGAGTGTTTTAGTGTAGAGGTACTGAGAAGGACAGGTTCAAAGAACTACTGAGAAACTGTAAAGCAGTCAGTGTTATTAAAACACAAAAGCCTGTAGGAGAGATGAGGCTAATAGGCAGATGGAGGCCAGAACATGCAGTGCCTCCCAGGGAAAGTGTCCACTTTATTCTTATTTGCTGGGACCCAGTATTTGTTACTTCTGTTACCAAGTGTTCTGCTCAATGTAGAATTTACTTGAGTCTTTTGTTTGTTTCAGTCCTGTCTGACTCTGTGCCACCCCAGAGATGTCAGCCCACCAGGCTTCCCCGTCCCTGGGATTCTCCAGGCAAGAACACTGGAGTGGGTTGCCAGTTCCTTCTCCAATGCACGAAAATGAAAAGTTAAAGTGAAGTTGCTCAGTCGTGTCCGACTCTTAGCGACCTCATGGACTGCAGCCTACCAGGCTCCTCCGTCCATGGGATTTTCCAGGCAAGAGTACTTTGTTTGTTTACATCTTATTGAGATAGGCTCATACAGGTCTGGAAAGTTCCAGCTTCTGCCATGGCTCCTGGGGTACCATGGGAGTCATGTGTGTAGTGACTCTCCTAATTTTAAATGTGCCTAAATATGGAAGATAACCAGCAACATCCTGCCTCTCTTCCCAGACCCTATCTAGATACGATGTAAGCAGCACCTTTCACTCAAATAGGCTCAGGCACAAGTGGCTAGGGACAGCCACTCCCTTCATAAATCGGGGGTAGTGGAAGAAGGATTCAAAACATTTATCATTGTGAATCTATTCTTATCATTCAAAATGTCTATCAAGCGCATGGTGCTCTATTCCAAATAAGTGTAGATACTCAGTAGAAAAAAACAAAACAAAACTACTTTTGAATAGAGCTGTTTTATAGGTCCACCAATACAGTGAACTGTTCTGAAATATTTTTATTACCTACTTTTCCCTTACTTTGACTACAAATAACCTAAATAACCTTATCATTGGCTTTCCTTAAGGTTTTAGACTTGACCCTAGGAACAATATGAAGCCAAAAAGATGTAAACAGGGGGTGGAGAAATGTTCTGATTTGCTTTTCCATGATTTTGTGGTGGTGGTCTAGTCACTTAGCTGTGTCAAACTCTGTGACCCCAAGGACTGTAGCCTGCCAGGCTCCTCTGTCCATGGGATTTCACAGGCAAGAATACTGGAATGGTTTGCCATTTCCTTTTCCAGGGGATTTTCCTGACCCAGGGATCGAACCCAGGTCTTTTGGAATTGCAGGCAGATTCTTTACTGTGTGAGGTACCATGATGTTACCTCAAGCTTACAGATGTGTTGTCTTTGAGTTGTTCATGTGTACACGTCCACCTGATACATTGTTTCGGGAGCAAGGTCTTTCTATTTACACATTCTCAGTTCTTAGCACACATTAGCTGGGGCTTTAATACTTGATAAAGTTTTGCCTTATTCTGAAATAGTCTAAGTATTGTATCTATTTTTTCCCCAGGTTAGTTTTTTCTTCCAATACTCTTTGCACTTTTATTTAGATTTAATACTACCTATATTGATAGTTTAAAAAATCATATAGATTCTTCAAAGAATTCAAAAGAACAAATTATTTTTTCTAAAGAAAATAAATCTTCTAATCAGAAGTATGGAATTGGGACTTACCTGATGATTCAGTGGTTAAGAACCCACCTTCCAATCCAGGGGACATGGGTTTGATCTCTGGTTGGGGAACTAAGATCCCACATGCCATGGGGCTACTGAGTCCCTGTGTGGTTTAGAGCCCTCACTCCAACACTAGGGAAAGCCCATGTGCCACAATGGAAAAAGATCCCCCATGCTGCAACTAAGGCCCAACATGGCCAAAAAAAAAAAAAACAAAAAACATTAAAAAGAAAAAAAAAAGAAGTATGGAATTAAGGACAATAAATAATGGCTGAAAGACTAAACTTACCTTTCAGCTTTTTTGAAATGCAAGAAAATGAGAAAGGAATTTGAGTTAATCAGATGTCATGCAGGGTACTGAAAATTGCTTACTGATGAATATCAGTTAAAAGAAAAGTGAACATCCAAACTATAGTCCATAAACTCATCTACAGTCTGATATAGTCAGGATTTCTGGTAGGATATTTTGATTAGTTGCTAGATATGCTTGGCAAATATTTAGAAAAAGTAATGTAAAATGAGGGAAGAGACCTTTGATGAGAGGAAAAGTACTTTATTCTGATATCTTCCCTGTAAGAATTGAAAGCTTATGAATAATTTTTAGAAGGTTTGCAATTGCTGGGTCTCTGACAGCTCACCCTGAAATGATTTGTGGAATCTGGGAGACGGGAACACGGTTTTCATGGATCTAACAAAGATCTACTCCCTTCAACCTCTTGGGCAAGGAAAGATGAAAGAATGTGTGACAGGGAAACAGCACAGAATGTGAATTTGGAATCTTGAGTTTGCCTCTACCACTCAGTAGCTGCTGCTGCCGCTGCTAAGGCACTTCAGTCATGTCCGACTCTATGTGACCCCATAGACAGCAGTCTACCAGGCTCCGCTGTCCATGGGATTTTCCAGGCAAGAGTACTGGAGTGGGTTGCCATTGTCTTCTCCCTCAGTAGCTGGGTGATCCTAAATAAGTTGCTTAAACTCTCTTAAGATTCCACTTATTTAAAATATAGACAAAATGGTGGCTCTTACTCAAAGTGTGAATGAAACTCTAATGAAAAAATTCTGTGCCCTAACACTGACAGACTTGGGCTCTCTTTTTGAACAGATACCATCAGGAGGCATGTTTTTTTCATCAGAAGGAATTGTAAATGTTCCTTTCTTGGGAAACCCTGAAACTAGACACAACATTTTTATGTGAGAAACAGAGATCAAGACAGAGCCACAGAGAGAGTCCATTCTCTCAGAATATTTTATATTTTGCAGGGAGAACTGAAGGAGACAGAGGAACATGATAAATACTTATAGGGAAGATTAAACATTTTCAGATGTGTAGAACAAGAGCTCAGCAAATGCTAACACAGACCGATTCAAAGAAGGGCTGACTCTTGTTGCAAGCCAGCTTGGGTAAGGACTCTGTTACACTCAGAGGATGAGCAGAGGTAGAAGAATGATCAGAATATGTAGTGTGCTCTTGGCTAAATTTAAGGATTTTTATGTATTCTAGTGAGTAGAAGCTTGAAGATTTCATCTGTTAGATACATAAGAATGTACATAATTTGCTTTCATGTAATCAGTTCTTCTCAAGGAATTAGTATACTTCTTTAAAAAGCTATAAATAGCAGAATCCCCATAGGTATTTATAAATAGATAAGCCAAGATTATAGTTACTAGATCTAGCAAAAATCTAGTAATACATTATCTCTTATTACATGCTATTACTATCTTAATTTTGATATATTACTGAAGCTTTTGGGAGGATTAACTGAAATGCTAAAAGGGTTTTGTAAAGATTAAGAGATTAAACGAATGTAAAGTGAATAATAATTCTAATGACTATCTTGCTGTACCAACATTCTTACTGTTTTCCTTTCACCATTCCATTATGTAATATCCCTCAATGTAAAGCTGCACTTATACAAAAGCACCAGTGATAAACTTCACCTTGGCTGGTAATTTCTAATTGGGCTTGAGAGATTCAAAGGATTTCTCTTTCAATATTATTTTTGATCTCCAATTTTTATAAAGTTATTCAATTTTTATGAAATTTTCTAGAACAAGTACCTAGTAGATTATCTGCAAAAGGTATTTCCATTAAGAATATAACCCCCATGAATAGGAATACACTGAAAACTACAAATGTATTATTTATGTTGTTCTTTTAGCTCCACATTTTCTTTTTAAAAATTCTAGCTACCTGTTATAAGAAGGTCAGAATAATATTAAAAAAAAAAGCTAAATGTTATAGGCTCTGAAGTTCTTAATAACACATAATATGGTGAAAATGATAGAATACTGAACCACAGAGGTCACTAAAAGATGCAGTTAACAAATATGATGCCATTAAATTAAAACATGTAATTAAAATGTTATCGCCACCATTTAAAATTTACAATGAATAGTGTTTCTAATATAGTTTCGATGGGGTCATCTAAAGGACATTGCCCAAGCTATGATTTCAATTCCTTTTCTTATATTCATGCCAATTAAAGAAAGCTGCAAATGCACTCCTATAAAAGAAACTTATAATCCAATGCAGGATAGTAGCTCCCAATCAAGAGAATGAGGAATATGGCCCTCAAAGGACATTTTGTTATTTTTGGAGACCGTTTTGTTTGTCATACCTGGCTGGTATGTGAGCTGGTGCTACTGGCATCTGGTGAGTAGAAGTCAGAGATGATACTAAACTTCTATAAAGCAAAGGCTCCATAACAAAGATCTGGCCCTAAGTGTCAACAATGCCACTGTTACAGAATCCTGGTCCATCATAATTTGTCCTTTCAGTTTATATATTCCAATATAGCCATAAAATAACCACAGTAGATAAAACTAATATTGGCAAAATGTCAGAAAATGGCCATTCTTATAATTTGTCAATGAAAGTGGAATATCAATTGAAGTAAATGGCCTGTCTTGGGGAACCCTGCCCCTCTACCCGAATGCTAAACCAAAATGCCTTTGTATGGGACCTTGTCTACCTGTGGATGGCTACAGGAAGGAAGAAATTAACACATCCCTTCCCAGAAATTGGCCATTCCAGGAGATATCTGCAAGATTAATGATCCTTTTACTTCCTCACCTCCCACCCCCTACCTCTGTTCTATAAAAGAACCTGACATCCAGCACTGATAAAATAGTTATTTTGAGACATTAGTCTCCCATAGTGTCATTCAGCTGGTTTTCCGACTAAAGTCGTATTCCTTGCCTTAACATTTTGTATGTCGACTTACTGACCTGTCACATGGCAAGCAGAGTGAGCTTGGACTCAATAACAGTTTCAGGTGTACAACACAGCAATTTGATAATTTTGTATCTTAAGGACCATACAAAGTTATTGTAATATTATTGACTATATTCCTGTGTTGCACATTTTACTTCTAAGAAGCATGTCCTAACAAATTTATATAATGGGTATATGTAATTGTATTGAAATAGCCATTCTCTTGCACGAACAAGTGTTCAATAAGGAAGAAGTTAAATAAAAGAGGATACTCATAATATGCAATGATAAAAAATGGTAGAATTATATATTCTAACAAGGAACAATGAATATGATATATTACAGGTTATATGAATTTATAATTCATATATTTATAATCATATTTATAATAAAATTTATTGCTTACATTTATACATATGTATGTGCACATATATGCATGTATGTGTATGTGTGCATGTTGCATAGCAAAAGTCAGGAAGGATACAAAGTAAATATTAAGAAAAAGAAGAGTCAGTCATGGAGCATGTTTTGAAATGTTCACTTTTTACTTTAGAAAGTTTAATATTTACATTTCTTTCAAGTGTGGGAAATTTGTGAAATTTTAAAAAATGCAATAAGAATACATCACATAATAATAAGTACACATAGACATGGTCTGTTTGTAAGGGCTACATGAGGAATTTATTTTTGAGTAGGTTTTAATTAGTATTTCTTGGTGAAAGGGAATTAAAAGACAATTTGGAACAATTAGAGGAGACCTCCACAAAAAACTGAGTGGAACTCTGGGCAACCTAAAGAGAAATGGGTAAAGAAGCAATGTAGAAACACTCAATTATAAGAGTTGTGATTTAAATTCAAATGAAAGCTCTCATTTTTTTAAAAAAGAAAATGCCTTAATTGGACACAGCTTAATTAGCATTTGCCTCAATCAAGCAAATTAAATTCTTCAATACTGAATATATCTATAGGAAACTTCAATTTCTACTTAAAAGCTAAATTATTTTTACAAACTTTTTTTTATATTTGTGTACTTGAATCTAATCATTTGCACAGTTTTAGTTAAAAGAATTCAGCATGAGAGATTAAAAATATTGAAGAAAGAAAATAAATTATGAAATTATCTTCAGTTTGCAGCTTGCTTTACAAAGATTTAGAAATCTCTTTCTTGTACAGCTCAGTCTTCCAAAAGCATGGTTAGTTCTTTTCATGTATAGTTATAACCTTAACATTGTAAAGGCAGCAATTCATAGATAGAATCATGGAGTCAGCAGTTCATACTTCAGAATTCTAAGAGATCCTTAATAATAATGAGTCAACACCTGAGGAAGTACATTCATTTCATCAATGCAGAAATGTTGCTGCTCAAATACCTAAGTAGTTAAAAAACAATATATCAAGGAGTAGAAAAATCCACCAGTGCCGGAACTATACTTATTTACATATTGTCTTAAAGGTATTATTATTATAACCCCAAACCAGACATGCCCCAGGGCTCCATTCATAAAAATAAGCAAATATCATTTACTGGAAACTAGTTCTTAGTCTTCAGAAGAAATAAAAGCATTCCATGTAAGAATTAAAGTCATTGTTAATTATTCTATTAAAAGGTTGTTTACAAGTGCAAGTCTTCCCAGATTTGTTCAGAGAAAGCTGTGAAAGCAATCTTATCTCCTATTTAAAGGCACCCACAGCAAAGTCACCACAAATTTTCTATTTAAATATGAAGATTTCCTTATATTTTATCTTTATTCTGGAAAAAATATACTATTTATCCTATTAAATTTCTACTGCTTTTCTTTAACATATTTCACATTTTATTTCACTTTCACATGTTTATGTATATGTATACACACACACACACTATATTGGCCAAACATACATTCTATGGCATACAGATTACTGTTGTGCAAATGATGGTTTTAAAATCAGGGTTTTAATTTAATTTTTAATACAAATGGTAAAGCTAAGAAAGCCAAGATTGTCCTCCAAATTATTGTGTATTTTACTGTTTTACTTTTTAAAGAACAGATTTTTTTTTTCTAAAAAATTGTTTGGTGTTTACTGTATCTTTTTGTGTTGGACTGGCCATCATTATCTTCATTTTACGTGTTAGGAATCCAGAACACATGTCTTAAGAAAGCTCACAGGGTGCTTCTTCCTGCCTCTTTTATTATCATGGTCTTCATTTATGAATCAATTAAAATAGATAATTATTAAGGACTTCCTACCTTCTGTGTTCTGGAGTAACCAAAGAGAGGGCTGATAGTTTTACAGTGTAGAGTCCAATCATGCATAGAATGTATAGTGAATGTTGCTCTGTAGAGAATTCATTTGCAACTCATTGGGCTTTGGTCCCTAAGGTCATGCAACCAGTGGCACTGATTATTGAACAAATTATGGTTAGTGAACCAAGAGACTCACAGCTCTTTGTTTGGGTGTTTGGACGTTGGAGATAAGAAGCGCAATACACAGAGAAAGTCACCATGTGAAACCAAACACAGCATTAAAAGTACTCTTTAGGATTTGAGTCAAAGTTCTGTGGGATCATGTTGAAGAAAGGATCAAGCTGATTTCAGGCATCACAAGGTGGTAGGATTATTGACTGAAAAGAATCAAGGAAATAGCCAAGGAACAGTAAATATTCTAAAAAGGATAATGTTTTTATAAGAGTTGTTTAGTGGAGACATGCAGTGTGAAAAAGGACTGAAAATAGACAGGGCTCAGCTAAACTACTGATAACTTTATATACCAGTCTATGGTATTTGAAACATGAGGTGGTGGTTTAGTTGCTAAAGTCGTGTCCAACTCTTTTGCAACCCCATGGACTGTAGCCCACCAGGCTCCTCTGTCCATTGAATTTCTCAAGCAAGAATACTGCAGTGGGTTGCCACTTCCTTCTCCAGTGGATCTTTCCAACCCAGGGATCAAACTCATGTCTCCTGCATTGCTGGCAGATTCTTTACTGCTGAGCCACAGGGAAGCCCTATTTGAACTATGCTGCTGCTGCTGCTGCTAAGTCACTTCAGTGTGTCTGACTCTGTGTGACCCCATAGACAGCAGCCCACTAGGCTCCGAACTATAGGTCAAGAGAAACTATCAGCACTGAGATGAAGAAAGTAGGGCATTGATTCAAATTCATGAACCTGAGTTCCTGCTGTATGTACTTCATGGCTATTTAGCCAATTGTGTAACCACTCAATACTTCAATTTTTCCAACTTGAAAATAAAATACATCACACACATACATTTTTGAGTTTTAAAGGATTAAATACACTAACACACTTATTGCCAGGAATAAACGAGCTTAATATTAATGTTCTTATTTTTCTTATTAATAGTTCCTACTATGTGAGCTGAGTTTGGGCCAGTTGATTATGAATAGATTAAAATGAAATGGGAAAGAATGGCATCAGAATGTCAGATTAGAAGGCAACTGCACAAACAAGTGGCAAGTTAAAATTAATCCAGAACTAGTTTCCAGTTCTAGCCTCATTTATTTGTAGTGTCTTGGGGCCAATCACTTAGCATTTTGAATCAAATTCTACTTTTCATTAACTATAAAATGGGACAATAACAATGTGGATGGATGATTTAAGGAGACTGAATACTGAAATATTAGCTATCTTTTTAAAATTAGTAGCTGCTCAATAAATTGTAAATTTAAAATTCCTATTATTGTTATTAATACTATAATCTTAAGAGCAGCAGTGACTCAATAGGATAACAAATGTCTGATTATGAAAGTAGAGAAGAAATGGATAAATTCAAGGTGGGAAATTTGATAAATAATGACACATAGACTTAAGAAGTGATGTATCTATGAAAATATGATTATTGAATATTTTCAATAACATGGTAATTCTGTGATTTCTGGGATTCCTTATTTACAATAGCAACTATTTTGTCTGGGCCCTTTGTTTTCCTTCAGAAGGAATCTGGCAAGCTTACAGGGTTGCTTAGGAGACACTTAAGTTCACACTAAGAATCCAGTTGTATGTAGAGTAGACTCTGTTTCTCACCCATCCACAAATGAGTTTCTCATCTCACTGGTGTGGTCCAGCCCATGTTGATGTCTCTCAGATCTCACCAGTTATCACTTATATTTAATTATATGTTATGCTTTGCATTTGTTTCAACTTGCTTTCTCCTCACTGATACTAAAGTGGACAGAGCATAATTCTTATATTTCCTTTGTTTTCCCATATTGCCCAGATCACTCACTTAAGATAGTGAACTTAATAATATGGCTTGGCATCCTTTCCTACCAGAATATCCCCCAACATATGATGATAATTTTCAATTCTGTAATTTTGTGTAGATGACTGTTAGGGTGGCATGGTTGGTTCTAGGATGTGTTCCTCCATTTCTAAAGCTCAGCTCCTCTGCTGCATGGGGCTAGAAGGGTTTGATCAGCTCTTGGTGATGGAGAGAGCTTCATGACATCACTCTGGTTTAGTTTGGTTCTTATTACTGTTGGTAGTCTTGATGTGCTTCTCCTGTGGCTCAGGGATAAAGAATCTGTCTGCTAATGCAGGAGACA